>NW_026962711.1:0-230380 GCF_032445375.1 Bacillus rossius redtenbacheri | reverse complement strand
AATTAAATGCCTTATGGCCTGCTTAATTGCCTGCTAATTGCCTGCCTAATTAAATGCCTAATTGCCTGCCTAATAAACTGCCTAATTGCCTGCTTAATTAATTGCCTAATTGCCTGCCTAATTAACTGCCTAATTGCCTGCCTAATGAAATGCTTATTTGCCTGCCTAATTAACTTCTTAATTGCCTGCCTAACTGCCTGCCTAACTGCCTGCCTAATTGCCTGCCTAATTGCCTGCCTTATTGCATGCTTAATTAATTGCCTAATTGCCTGCCTAATGCCTGTGTAATTAAATGCCTAATTGTCAGCCTAATTGCCTGCTTAATTGCTTGCTTTATTAATTGCCTAATTGCCTGCCTTATTGACTGCCTAATTAACTGCCTTTTTGCCTGCCTAATTAAATAACTAATTGCCTGCCTAATTAACTACCTAATTAACTGCCTAATTACCTGCCAAATTAGCTGTAATTTCCTGCCTATTTTCCTAAATAATTGCCTGCCTAATAAACTGCCTAATGGCCTGCCTAATTGCCTGCTTAATTAATTGCCTAATTGCTTGGATAATTCCCTGCCTAATAAACTGCCTAATTGCCTGCCTAATTAACTGCCTAATTGCCTGCTTAATTTATTGCCTAATTGCCTGCCTAATTGCCTGCCTAATTAAATGCCTTATTGCCTGCCTAATTAATTGCCTTATTGCCTGCCTTATGGACTGCCTAATTGCCTGCTTAATTAATTGCCTAATTGCCTTTCTAATTTACTGCCTAATTGCCTGCCCTAATTGCCTGCCTAATTGCCTGCTTATTGTCAGCCTAATTGCCTGATAATTAAATGCCTAATTGCCTGCCTAATTAACTGCCTAATTGCCTGCCTAATTAACTGACCTATTTGCCTGCCTTTTTGCTTGCCTAATTGCCTGCCTAATTGCATGCCTTATTCATTGCCTTATTGCCTGCCTAATGGCCTGCCAAATTTACTGCCTAATTGCCTGCTAATTAACTGCCTAATTGCCTGCCTAATAAATGCCTAATTGCCTGCCTAATTAACTTCTTAATTAACTGCCTAATTGCCTGCTTATTTGCTTGCCTGCCTAATTGCTTGCCTAATTGCTTGCTTAATTAACTGCCTTATTGCCTGCCTAATTGCCTAATTAATTGCTTGCCTAATTGCCTGCCTAATTATTTGCTAATTGCCTGCCTAATTGCCTGCCTTATTTACTGCATAATAACTGCCAAATTGCCTGCCTAATAACTGCCTAATTGCCTGCCTAATTAACAGCCTAATTAACTGCCTAATTACCTGCCAAATTAGCTGCTTAATTGCCTGCCTAATTAAATGCCTAATTGCCTGCCTAATTAACTGCTTATTGCCTGCCTTATTGCCTGCTTAATTAAAATGCCTATTGCCTGCCTAATTAACTGCCTAATTGCCTGCCTAATTAAATGCCTAATTGCCTGCCTAATTAAATGCTTAATTGCCTGCCTTATTAAATGCTTAATTGCCTGCCTAATTAACTGCTTAATTGCCTGCCTAATTGCCTGCCTAATTGCATGCTTAATTAATTGGCCTAATTAAACTGCTTAATTGCCTGCCTAATTGCCTGCCTAATTGCCTGCCTAATAAATGCCTGATTGCCTGCCTAATTGGCTGCCTAATTGCAGGCCTAATTAACCTGCCTAATTACAGCCTAATTGCCTGCCTAATGCCTGCCTAATTAAATGCCTAATTGTCAGCCTAATTGCCTGCTTAATTGCCTGCCTAATTGCCTGCCTAATTGCCTGCCTTATTGCCTGCCTAATTGCCTGCTTAATTAATTGCCTATTTGTCTGCCTAATTGGCCTGCCTAATTGTCTGCCTAATTAACTGCCTAATTGCCTGCCTAATTAACTGCCTAATTAACTGCTCAATTGCCTGGCCTTGATTGCCTGCCTAATAAACTGCCTAATTAAATGCCTAATTGCCTTCCTAATTGCCTGCTTAATTGCTTGCCTGCCTAATTAACCTGCCTTATTTGCCGACCTCAATTGCCTTGCCTAATTACCTGCATAATTGCCTGCCTAAGCTGCTTGCCAAATTAACTGACAAATGTTCTGCCTAATTAACTGCCTAAATGTCTGCCTAATTAACTGCCTAATTAAATTGGCCTAATTGCCTGGTCTAATTGCCTGCCTAATATACTGCCTAATCGCCTGCCTAATTATCTTCCTAATGGCCTGCCTAATTAACTGCCTAATTTGCCTGCTTAATTGCTTGCCTGCCTAATTGCCTGCTTAATTGCTTGCCTAATTGCTTGCTTAATTAACTGCCTTATTGCCTGCCTAATCGCCTAATTAATTGCTTGCCTAATTGCCTGCCTTATTTTTAGCCTAATTGCCTGCCTAATTGCCTGCCTATTGCCTGCATAATTAACTGCCAAATTGCCTGCCTAATAACTGCCTAATTGCCTGCCTAATTAACTGCCTAATTGACTGCCTAATTACCTGCCAAATTAGCTGCTTAATTGCCTGCCTATTTAAATACCTAATTGCCTGCCTAATTGCCTGCCTAATTGCCTGCCTAATAAAATGCCTTATTGCCTGCCTAATTAACTGCATATTTGCCTGCCTTTTAATTAATTGCCTAATTGCCTGCCTAATTGCCTGCCTAATTAACTGCCTAATTGCCTGCTTAATTAACTGCCTAATTGCCTGCCTAATTAACTGCCTAATTGCCCTGCCTTATAAATGCCTTATTGCCTGCCTAATTGCCTGCCTAATTGCAGGCCTAATTAACTGCCTAATACCTGCCTAATTAACTGCCAAATTCCCTTCCTAATTAACTGCCTAATTGCCTGTCTAATTGCCTGCCTAATATACTGCCTAATTGCCTGCCTAGTTATCTTCCTAATGGCTTGCCTAATTAACTGCCTAATTGCCTGCTTAATTACTTGCCTGCCTAATTGCCCTGGCCTAATTGCTTTCCTAATTGCTTGCTTAATTAACTGCCTTATTGCCTGCCTAATTGCCTAATTAATTGTTTGCATTATTGCCTGCCTAATTATTTGCCTAATTGACTGCCTAATTACCTGCCAAATTAGCTGCTTAATTGCCTGCCTAATTGCCAGCCTAATTGCCAGCCTAATTGCCTGCCTAATTGCAGGCCTAATTCACTGCCTAATTTCCTGCTAAATTAACTGCAAAATTCCCTGCTTATTAACATTCCTAATTGCCTGCCTTATTGCCTGCCTAATAAATGCCTTATTGCCTGCCTAATTGCCTGCCTAATTGCAGGCCTAATTAACTGCCTAATTACATGCCTAATTGCCAGCCTGATTGCCTGCCTGATTGCCTGCCTAATTGCCTGCCCAATTAATTGCCTTATTGCCTGCCTAATTGCCTGCCTAATTAACTGCCTAATTGCCTGCATAATTGCCTGCCTAATTGCCTGCCCAATTAATTGCCTTATTGCCTGCCTAATTGCCTGCCTAATTATCTGCTTAATTGCCTGCCTAATTGCCTGCCCAATTAATTGCCTTATTGCCTGCCTAATTGCCTGCCTAATTAACTGCCTAATTGCCTGCCTAATTGCCTGCCTAATTAAATGCATAATTGCCTGCCTAATTATCTGCTTAATTGCCTGCCTAATTACCTGCCTAATTCCCTGCCTAATTGCCTGCCTAATTATCTGTATATGGCCTGCCTAATTAACTGCCTAATTGCCTGCTTAATTGGTGCCTGCCTAATTTCCTGCCTAATTGCCTGCCTAATAGAATGCCTAATTGCCTGCCTGATTGCCTGCCTGATTGCCTGCCTAATTAACTGCCAAATTCCCTGCCTAATTAACTGCCTAATGGCCTGCCTAATTGCCTGCCTAATTGCATGTTTAATTATTTGCCAAATTGCCTGCCTAATTAACTGCCTAACTGCCTGCCAAATTAACTGCCTAATTGCCTGCCTAATTGCCTGCTTAATTAATTGCATAATTGCCTGCTAATTGTCTGCCTAATTAACTACCTCATTGCCTGCATAATTGCCTGCCTAATTAACTGTCTAATTGCATTCCCTTTTAACTGCCTTATTGCCTGCCTTATTGCCTGCCTTATTATCTGCCTAATGGCCTGCCTAATTAACTGCCTAATTGCCTGCCTAATTGCCTGCCTAATTGCCTGCCTAATTAAATGCCTAATTTAATGCCTAATTGCCTGCCTAATTGCAAGCCTAATTGCCTGCCTAATTGCCTGCAATTGGCTGCCTAATTGCCTGCCTAATATAATGCCTAATTGCCTGCCTAATTACCTGCATAATTGCCAGCCTAACTGCCTGCCTATTTGCCTGCCTTATTGCCTGCTTAATTAATTGCCTAATTGCCTGGATAATTCCCTGCCTAATAAACTGCCTAATTGCCTGCCTAATTAACTGCCTAATTGCCTGCTTAATTTATTGCCTAATTGCCTGCCTAATTGCCTGCCTAATTAAATGCCTTATTGCCTGCCTAATTAATTGCCTTATTGCCTGCCTTATGGACTGCCTAATTGCCTGCTTAATTAATTGCCTAATTGCCTTTCTAATTTACTGCCTAATTGCCTGCCTAATTGCCTGCCTAATTACCTGCCTAATTAGCTGCTTAATTGCTTGTCTAATTGCCTGCATAATTGCCTATCTAATTAAATGCCTAATTAACTGCCTAATTAACTGCCTAATTGCCTGCCTAATTGCCTGCTTAATTAATTGCATAATTGTCTGCCTAATTAACTGCCTAATTGCCTGCATAATTGCCTGCCTAATTAACTGTCAAAATGCCTGCCTTATTAACTGCCTTATTGCCTGCCTAATTATCTGCCTAATGGCCTGCCTTATTAACTGCCTAATTGCCTGATTAATTGCTTGCCTGCCTAATTGCCTGCCTAATTAAATGCCTAATTGCTTGCCTGATTGCCTGCATTATTGCCTGCCTAACTGCCTGCCCAATTGCCTGCTTAATTAATTGCTTAATTGCCTGCCTAATTGCCTGCCTAATTGCCTGTCTAATTGCCTGCCTAATATACTGCCTAATTGCCAGCCTAATTATCTTCCTAATGGCCTGCTTAATTATTTGCCTAATTGCCTGCTTAATTGCTTGCCTGCCTAATTGCCTGCCTAATTGCTTGCTTAATTAACTGCCTTATTGCCTGCCTAATCGCCTATTTAATTGCTTGCCTAATTGCCTGCCTTATTATTTGCCTAATTGCCTGCATATTGCCTGCATAATTAACTGCCAAATTGCCTGCATAATAAGTGCCTAATTGCCTGCCTAATTGCCTGCATAATTGCAGGCCTAATTAACTGCCTAATTACCTGCCTAATTATCTGCCAAATTCCCTGCCTAATTAACTGCATAATTTCCTGCCTAATTGCTTGCCTCATTGCCTGCCTAATTGCTTGCCTAATTGCCTTCCTAATTGCATGCTTAATTAATTGCCTAATTGCCTGCCTAATTGCTTGCCTAATACCCTGCCTAATTGCATGCCCAATTAATTGCCTAATTGCCTAATTGCCTGCCTAATTAACTGCCTAATTGCCTGCCTAATTGCTTGCCTAATTGCCTGCCTAATTGCATGCTTAATTAATTGCCTAATTGCCTGCCTAATGGCCTGCCTAATTAACTGCCTAATTGCCTGCTTAATTAACTGCCTAATTGCCTGCCTAATAAATGCCTAATTGCCTGCCTAATTAACTGCCTAATTAACTGCCTTATTGCCTGCTTAATTGCTTGCTTGCCTAATTGCCTGCCTAATAGCTTGCCTAATTGCTTGCTTAATTAACTGCCTTATTGCCTGCCTAATTGCCTAATTAATTGCTTGCCTAATTGCCTGCCTAATTGCCTGCCTTATTTACTGCATAATTAACTGCCAAATTGCCTGCCTAATTAACTGCCTAATTGCCTGCCTAATAAATGCCTTATTGCCCACCTAATTGCCTGCCTAATGAACTGCCTAATTGCCTGCTTAATTAACTGCCTAATTGCCTGCCTAATAAATGCCTAATTGCCTGCCTAATTAACTGCCTAATTAACTGCCTTATTGCCTGCTTAATTGCTTGCTTGCCTAATTGCCTGCCTAATAGCTTGCCTAATTGCTTGCTTAATTAACTGCCTTATTGCCTGCCTAATTGCCTAATTAATTGCTTGCCTAATTGCCTGCCTAATTGCTTGCCTAATTGCCTGCCTAATTAAATGCCTTATTGCCTGCCTAATTAATTGCCTTATTGCCTGCCTTATGGACTGCCTAACTGCCTGCTTAATTAATTGCCTAATTGCCTTTCTAATTTACTGCCTAATTGCCTGCCTAATTGCCTGCCTAATTGCCTGCTTATTGTCAGCCTAATTGCCTGATAATTAAATGCCTAATTGCCTGCCTAATTAACTGCCTAATTGCCTGCCTAATTAACTGACTATTTGCCTGCCTTTTTGCTTGCATAATTGCCTGCCTAATTGCATGCCTTATTCATTGCCTTATTGCCTGCCTAATGGCCTGCCAAATTTACTGCCTAATTGCCTGCCTAATTAACTGCCTAATTGCCTGCCTAATAAATGCCTAATTGCCTGCCTAATTAACTGCTTAATTAACTGCCTAATTGCCTGCTTATTTGCTTGCCTGCCTAATTGCTTGCCTAATTGCTTGCTTAATTAACTGCCTTATTGCCTGCCTAATTGCCTAATTAATTGCTTGCCTAATTGCCTGCCTAATTATTTGCCTAATTGCCTGCCTAATTGCCTGCCTTATTTACTGCATAATTAACTGCCAAATTGCCTGCCTAATAACTGCCTAATTGCCTGCCTAATTAACAGCCTAATTAACTGCCTAATTACCTGCCAAATTAGCTGCTTAATTGCCTGCCTAATTAAATGCCTAATTGCCTGCCTAATTAACTGCTTATTGCCTGCCTTATTGCCTGCTTAATTAAATGCCTAATTGCCTGCCTAATTAACTGCCTAATTGCCTGCCTAATTAAATGCCTAATTGCCTGCCTAATTAAATGCTTAATTGCCTGCCTTATTAAATGCTTAATTGCCTGCCTAATTAACTGCTTAATTGCCTGCCTAATTGCCTGCCTAATTGCATGCTTAATTAATTGCCTAATTAACTGCTTAATTGCCTGCCTAATTGCCTGCCTAATTGCCTGCCTAATAAATGCCTGATTGCCTGCCTAATTGGCTGCCTAATTGCAGGCCTAATTAACTGCCTAATTACATGCCTAATTGCCTGCCTAATGCCTGCCTAATTAAATGCCTAATTGTCAGCCTAATTGCCTGCCTAATTGCTAGCTTTATTAATTGCCTAATTGCCTGCCTAATTGACTGCCTAATTAACTGCCTTATTGCCTGCCTAAATAAATAATTAATTGCCTGCCTAATTAACTACTTAATTAACTGCCTAATTACCTGCCAAATTAGCTGTAATTTCCTGCCTATTTGCCTGCATAATTGCCTGCCTAATAAACTGTTTAATGGCCTGCCTAATTGCCTGCTTAATTAATTGCCTAATTGCCTGCCTAATTCCCTGCCTAATAAACTGCCTAATTGCCTGCCTAATAAACTGCCTAATTGCCTGCTTAATAGACTGCTTAATTTATTGCCTAATTGCCTGCCTAATTGCCTGCCTAATAAAATGCCTAATTGCCTGCCTAATTAATTGCCTTATTGCCTGCCTAATTAATTTCCTAATTGCCTGCCTAATTGCCTACCTAATTAACTGCCTAATTGCCTGCCTAATTGCCTGCTTAATTAATTGCCTAAATACCTGCCTAATTGCCTTCATAATTAACGGCCTTCTTGCCTGCCTAAATAAGTACCTTATTGCCTGCCTAATTAAATGCCTAATCGAATGCCTAATTGAATGCCTAATTGCCTGCCTAATTGCCTGCCTAATTGCCTGCCTAATTGCCTGCCTTATTGCCTGCCTAATTGCCTGCTTAATTAATTGCCTATTTGTCTGCCTAATTGCCTGCCTAATTGTCTGCCTAATTAACTGCCTAATTGCCTGCCTAATTAACTGCCTAATTAACTGCTCAATTGCCTGCCTTATTGCCTGCCTAATAAACTGCCTAATTAAATGCCTAATTGCCTTCCTAATTGCCTGCTTAATTGCTTGCCTGCCTAATTAACTGCCTTATTGCCGACCTAATTGCCTGCCTAATTACCTGCATAATTGCCTGCCTAACTGCTTGCCAAATTAACTGACAAATTGTCTGCCTAATTAACTGCCTAAATGTCTGCCTAATTAACTGCCTAATTAAATGCCTAATTGCCTGTCTAATTGCCTGCCTAATATACTGCCTAATTGCCTGCCTAATTATCTTCCTAATGGCCTGCCTAATTAACTGCCTAATTGCCTGCTTAATTGCTTGCCTGCCTAATTGCCTGCTTAATTGCTTGCCTAATTGCTTGCTTAATTAACTGCCTTATTGCCTGCCTAATCGCCTAATTAATTGCTTGCCTAATTGCCTGCCTTATTTTTAGCCTAATTGCCTGCCTAATTGCCTGCCTATTGCCTGCATAATTAACTGCCAAATTGCCTGCCTAATAACTGCCTAATTGCCTGCCTAATTAACTGCCTAATTGACTGCCTAATTACCTGCCAAATTAGCTGCTTAATTGCCTGCCTATTTAAATACCTAATTGCCTGCCTAATTGCCTGCCTAATTGCCTGCCTAATAAAATGCCTTATTGCCTGCCTAATTAACTGCATATTTGCCTGCCTAATTACCTGCCTAATTGCCTGCCTAATTAACTGCCTAATTAACTGCCTTATTGCCTGCTTAATTGCTTGCTTGCCTAATTGCCTGCCTAATAGCTTGCCTAATTGCTTGCTTAATTAACTGCCTTATTGCCTGCCTAATTGCCTAATTAATTGCTTGCCTAATTGCCTGCCTAATTGCCTGCCTTATTTACTGCATAATTAACTGCCAAATTGCCTGCCTAATTAACTGCCTAATTGCCTGCCTAATAAATGCCTTATTGCCCACCTAATTGCCTGCCTAATGGCCTGCCTAATTAACTGCCTAATTGCCTGCTTAATTAACTGCCTAATTGCCTGCCTAATAAATGCCTAATTGCCTGCCTAATTAACTGCCTAATTAACTGCCTTATTGCCTGCTTAATTGCTTGCTTGCCTAATTGCCTGCCTAATAGCTTGCCTAATTGCTTGCTTAATTAACTGCCTTATTGCCTGCCTAATTGCCTAATTAATTGCTTGCCTAATTGCCTGCCTAATTGCTTGCCTAATTGCCTGCCTAATTAAATGCCTTATTGCCTGCCTAATTAATTGCCTTATTGCCTGCCTTATGGACTGCCTAACTGCCTGCTTAATTAATTGCCTAATTGCCTTTCTAATTTACTGCCTAATTGCCTGCCTAATTGCCTGCCTAATTGCCTGCTTATTGTCAGCCTAATTGCCTGATAATTAAATGCCTAATTGCCTGCCTAATTAACTGCCTAATTGCCTGCCTAATTAACTGACTATTTGCCTGCCTTTTTGCTTGCATAATTGCCTGCCTAATTGCATGCCTTATTCATTGCCTTATTGCCTGCCTAATGGCCTGCCAAATTTACTGCCTAATTGCCTGCCTAATTAACTGCCTAATTGCCTGCCTAATAAATGCCTAATTGCCTGCCTAATTAACTGCTTAATTAACTGCCTAATTGCCTGCTTATTTGCTTGCCTGCCTAATTGCTTGCCTAATTGCTTGCTTAATTAACTGCCTTATTGCCTGCCTAATTGCCTAATTAATTGCTTGCCTAATTGCCTGCCTAATTATTTGCCTAATTGCCTGCCTAATTGCCTGCCTTATTTACTGCATAATTAACTGCCAAATTGCCTGCCTAATAACTGCCTAATTGCCTGCCTAATTAACAGCCTAATTAACTGCCTAATTACCTGCCAAATTAGCTGCTTAATTGCCTGCCTAATTAAATGCCTAATTGCCTGCCTAATTAACTGCTTATTGCCTGCCTTATTGCCTGCTTAATTAAATGCCTAATTGCCTGCCTAATTAACTGCCTAATTGCCTGCCTAATTAAATGCCTAATTGCCTGCCTAATTAAATGCTTAATTGCCTGCCTTATTAAATGCTTAATTGCCTGCCTAATTAACTGCTTAATTGCCTGCCTAATTGCCTGCCTAATTGCATGCTTAATTAATTGCCTAATTAACTGCTTAATTGCCTGCCTAATTGCCTGCCTAATAAATGCCTGATTGCCTGCCTAATTGGCTGCCTAATTGCAGGCCTAATTAACTGCCTAATTACATGCCTAATTGCCTGCCTAATGCCTGCCTAATTAAATGCCTAATTGTCAGCCTAATTGCCTGCCTAATTGCTAGCTTTATTAATTGCCTAATTGCCTGCCTAATTGACTGCCTAATTAACTGCCTTATTGCCTGCCTAAATAAATAATTAATTGCCTGCCTAATTAACTACTTAATTAACTGCCTAATTACCTGCCAAATTAGCTGTAATTTCCTGCCTATTTGCCTGCATAATTGCCTGCCTAATAAACTGTTTAATGGCCTGCCTAATTGCCTGCTTAATTAATTGCCTAATTGCCTGCCTAATTCCCTGCCTAATAAACTGCCTAATTGCCTGCCTAATAAACTGCCTAATTGCCTGCTTAATAGACTGCTTAATTTATTGCCTAATTGCCTGCCTAATTGCCTGCCTAATAAAATGCCTAATTGCCTGCCTAATTAATTGCCTTATTGCCTGCCTAATTAATTTCCTAATTGCCTGCCTAATTGCCTACCTAATTAACTGCCTAATTGCCTGCCTAATTGCCTGCTTAATTAATTGCCTAAATACCTGCCTAATTGCCTTCATAATTAACGGCCTTCTTGCCTGCCTAAATAAGTACCTTATTGCCTGCCTAATTAAATGCCTAATCGAATGCCTAATTGAATGCCTAATTGCCTGCCTAATTGCCTGCCTAATTGCCTGCCTAATTGCCTGCCTTATTGCCTGCCTAATTGCCTGCTTAATTAATTGCCTATTTGTCTGCCTAATTGCCTGCCTAATTGTCTGCCTAATTAACTGCCTAATTGCCTGCCTAATTAACTGCCTAATTAACTGCTCAATTGCCTGCCTTATTGCCTGCCTAATAAACTGCCTAATTAAATGCCTAATTGCCTTCCTAATTGCCTGCTTAATTGCTTGCCTGCCTAATTAACTGCCTTATTGCCGACCTAATTGCCTGCCTAATTACCTGCATAATTGCCTGCCTAACTGCTTGCCAAATTAACTGACAAATTGTCTGCCTAATTAACTGCCTAAATGTCTGCCTAATTAACTGCCTAATTAAATGCCTAATTGCCTGTCTAATTGCCTGCCTAATATACTGCCTAATTGCCTGCCTAATTATCTTCCTAATGGCCTGCCTAATTAACTGCCTAATTGCCTGCTTAATTGCTTGCCTGCCTAATTGCCTGCTTAATTGCTTGCCTAATTGCTTGCTTAATTAACTGCCTTATTGCCTGCCTAATCGCCTAATTAATTGCTTGCCTAATTGCCTGCCTTATTTTTAGCCTAATTGCCTGCCTAATTGCCTGCCTATTGCCTGCATAATTAACTGCCAAATTGCCTGCCTAATAACTGCCTAATTGCCTGCCTAATTAACTGCCTAATTGACTGCCTAATTACCTGCCAAATTAGCTGCTTAATTGCCTGCCTATTTAAATACCTAATTGCCTGCCTAATTGCCTGCCTAATTGCCTGCCTAATAAAATGCCTTATTGCCTGCCTAATTAACTGCATATTTGCCTGCCTAATTACCTGCCTAATTGCCTGCTTAATTAATTGCCTAATTGCCTGCCTAATTGCCTGCCTAATTAACTGCCTAATTGCCTGCTTAATTAACTGCCTAATTGCCTGCCTAATTAACTGCCTAATTGCCTGCCTTATAAATGCCTTATTGCCTGCCTAATTGCCTGCCTAATTGCAGGCCTAATTAACTGCCTAATACCTGCCTAATTAACTGCCAAATTCCCTTCCTAATTAACTGCCTAATTGCCTGTCTAATTGCCTGCCTAATATACTGCCTAATTGCCTGCCTAGTTATCTTCCTAATGGCTTGCCTAATTAACTGCCTAATTGCCTGCTTAATTACTTGCCTGCCTAATTGCCTGCCTAATTGCTTTCCTAATTGCTTGCTTAATTAACTGCCTTATTGCCTGCCTAATTGCCTAATTAATTGTTTGCATTATTGCCTGCCTAATTATTTGCCTAATTGACTGCCTAATTACCTGCCAAATTAGCTGCTTAATTGCCTGCCTAATTGCCAGCCTAATTGCCAGCCTAATTGCCTGCCTAATTGCAGGCCTAATTCACTGCCTAATTTCCTGCTAAATTAACTGCAAAATTCCCTGCCTTATTAACATCCTAATTGCCTGCCTTATTGCCTGCCTAATAAATGCCTTATTGCCTGCCTAATTGCCTGCCTAATTGCAGGCCTAATTAACTGCCTAATTACATGCCTAATTGCCAGCCTGATTGCCTGCCTGATTGCCTGCCTAATTGCCTGCCCAATTAATTGCCTTATTGCCTGCCTAATTGCCTGCCTAATTAACTGCCTAATTGCCTGCATAATTGCCTGCCTAATTGCCTGCCCAATTAATTGCCTTATTGCCTGCCTAATTGCCTGCCTAATTATCTGCTTAATTGCCTGCCTAATTGCCTGCCCAATTAATTGCCTTATTGCCTGCCTAATTGCCTGCCTAATTAACTGCCTAATTGCCTGCCTAATTGCCTGCCTAATTAAATGCATAATTGCCTGCCTAATTATCTGCTTAATTGCCTGCCTAATTACCTGCCTAATTCCCTGCCTAATTGCCTGCCTAATTATCTGTATATGGCCTGCCTAATTAACTGCCTAATTGCCTGCTTAATTGGTGCCTGCCTAATTTCCTGCCTAATTGCCTGCCTAATAGAATGCCTAATTGCCTGCCTGATTGCCTGCCTGATTGCCTGCCTAATTAACTGCCAAATTCCCTGCCTAATTAACTGCCTAATTGCCTGTCTTATTGCCTGCCTAATATACTGCCTAATTGCCTGCCTAATTATCTTCCTAATGGCCTGCCTAATTAACTGCCTAATTGCCTGCTTAATTGCTTGCCTGCCTAATTGCCTGCCTAATTGCTTGCCTAATTGCTTGCTTAATTAACTGCCTTATTGCCTGCCTAATCGCCTAATTAATTGCTTGCCTAATTGCCTGCCTTAATATTTGCCTAATTGCCTGCCTAATTGCCTGCCTATTGCCTGCATAATTAACTGCCAAATTGCCTGCCTAATAACTGCCTAATTGCCTGCATAATTAACTGCCTAATTGACTGCCTAATTACCTGCCAAATTAGCTGCTTAATTGCCTGCCTAATTGCCTGCATAATTGCCTGCCTATTTAAATGCCTAATTGCCTGCCTAAATAAATGCCTATTTGCCTGCCTAAGTAACTGCCTAATTGCCTGCCTAATTACCTGCCTAATTGCCTGCTTAATTAATTGCCTAATTGCCTGCCTAATTGTTTGCCTAATTAACTGCCTAATTGCCTGCCTAATTGCCAGCCTAATTAAATGCTTAATTGCCTGCCTAATAAACTGCTTAATTGCCTGCCTAATTGCCTGCCTAATTGCCTCCCTTATTGCATGCTTAATTAATTGCCTAATTGCCTGCCTAAATGCCTGCCTAATAAATGCCTTATTGCCTGCCTAATTGCCTGCCTAATTGCAGGCCTAATTAACTGCATAATTACATGCCTAATTGCCAGCCTAATGCCTGCCTAATTAAATGCCTAATTGTCAGCCTAATTGCCTGCCTAATTGCTTGCTTTATAAATTGCCTAATTGCTTAACTAATTGACTGCTTATTAACTGCCTTATTGCCTGCCTAATTAAATAACTAATTGCCTGCCTAATTAACTGCCTAATTGCCTGCTTAATTGACTGCTTAATTTATTACCTAATTGCCTGCCTAATTAAATGCCTAATTGCCTGCCTAATTAACTGTCAAATTCCCTGCCTAATTAACTGCCTAATTGCCTGTCTAATTGCCTGCCTAATATACTGCCTAATTGCCTTCCTAATTATCTTCCTAATGGCCTGCCTAATTAACTGCCTAAATGCCTGCTTAATTGCTTGCCTGCCTAATTGCTTGCCTAATTGCTTGCTTAATTAACTGCCTTATTGCCTGCCTAATCGCCTAATTAATTGCTTGCCTAATTGCCTGCCTTACTATTGCCTAATTGCCTGCCTAATTGCCTGCCTATTGCCTGCATAATTAACTGCCAAATTGCCTGCCTAATAACCGCCTAATTGCCTGCCTAATATCTGCCTAATTGACTGCTTAATTAATTACCTAATTGCCTGCCTAATTGCCTGCATAATTGCCTGCCTAATTGCCTGCCTAATTAACTGCCAAATTACCTGCGTAATTAACTGCCTTACTGCCTGCCTTATTAAATGCCTAATTACCTGCCAACTTAGCTGTTAATTTGCCTACCTAATTGCCTGCATAATTGCCTGCCTAATTAACTGCCTAATGGCCTGCCTAATTGCCTGCCTAATTAAATGCCTAATTGCCTGCCTAATTAATTGCCTTATTGCCTGCCTAATTGCCTGCCTAATTAACTGCCTAATTCCCTGCCTAATTCCCTGCCTAATTGCCTGCATAATTGCCTGCCTAATTGCCTGCCTAATTAAATGCCTAATTGCCTGCCTAATTAAATGCCTAATTGCCTGCCTAATTAATTGCCTAATTGCCTGCCTAATTGCCTGCCTAATTAACTGCATAATTCCCTGCCTAATTAACTGCCTAATTGCCTGCCTAATTGCCTGCATAATTGCGTGCCTAATTAACTGCCTAATGGCCTGCATAATTGCCTGCCTAATTGCCTGCATAATTGCCTGCCTAATTAAATGCCTAATTGCCTGTTTGATTGCCTGCATAATTGCCTGCCTTACTGCCTGCCTATTTGCCTGCCTAATTGCCTGCTTAATTAACTGCCAAATTCCCTGCCTAATTAACTGCTTAATTGCCTGTCTAATTGCCTGCCTAATATACTGCCTAATTTCCTGCCTAATTAACTGCCTAATTGCCTGCCTAATTGCTTGCTTTCCTAATTGCCTGCCTAATTGCTTGCCTAATTGCATGCTTAATTAACTGCCTTATTGCCTGCCTAATTGCCTAATTAATTGCTTGCCTAATTGCCTGCCTAATTATTTGCCTAATTGCCTGCATAATTGCCGACCTAAGTAACTGCCTAATGGCCTGCCTAATTGCCTGCCTTATTATTTGCCTAATTGCCTGCCTAATTGCCTGCCTATTGCCTGCATATTTAACTGACAAATTGCCTGCCTAATGACTGCCTAATTGCCTGCCTAATTAACTGCCTAATTGACTGCCTAATTACCTGCCAAATTAGCTGCTTAATTGACTGCCTAATTAACTGACTAATTGCCTGCCAAATTGCATGCTTAATTAATTGCCTAATTGCCTGCCTAATTAACTGCCTAATTGACTGCCTAATAAATGCCTTATTGCCTGCCTAATTGCCTGCCTAATTGCAGGCCTAACTAACTGCCTAATTACATGCCTAATTGCCTGCCTAATGCCTGCCTAATTAAATGCCTAATTGTCAGCCTAATTGCCTGCCTAATTGCTTGCTTTATTAATTGCCTAATTGCCTGCCTAATTGACTGCCTAATTTACTGCCTTATTGCCTTCCTAAATAAATAACTAATTGCCTGCCTAATTAACTGCCTAATTACCTGCCAAATTAGCTGTAATTTCCTGCCTATTTGCCTGCATAATTACCTGCCTAATAAACTTTTTATTGGCCTGCCTAATTGCCTGCTTAATTAATTGCCTAATTGCCTGCTAATTCCCTGCCTAATAAACTGCCAATTTACCTGCCTAATTAACTGCCTAATTGCCTGCTTAATTGACTGCTTAATTTATTGCCTAATTGCCTGCCTAATTAAATGCCTAATTGCCTGCCTAATTAATTGCCTTATTGCCTGCCTAATTGCCTGCCTAATTGCCTGCCTAATTGCCTGCCTAATTAACTGCCAAATTGCCTGCTTAATTAAATGCCTAAATACCTGCCTAATTGCCTTCCTAATTAACGGCCTTATTGCCTGCCTAAATAAGTACCTTATTGCCTGCCTAATTAAATGCCTAATTGCCTGCCTAATTGCCTGCCTAATTGCCTGCCTTATTGCCTGCCTAATTGCCTGCTTAATTAATTGCCTATTTGCCTGCCTAATTGCCTGCCTAATTGCCTGCCTAATAACTGCCTAATTGCCTGCCTAATTAACTGCATAATTAACTGCTCAATTGCCTGCCTTATTGAATGCCTAATAAACTGCCTAATTAAATGCCAAATTGCCTTCCTAATTGCCTGCTTAATTGCTTGCCTGCCTAATTAACTGCCTAATTGCCGACCTAATTGCCTGCCTAATTGCCTGCCAAATTAACTGCCTAATTGCCTGCCTAATTGCCTGCTTAATTAATTGCATAATTGCCTGCTAATTGTCTGCCTAATTAACTACCTCATTGCCTGCATAATTGCCTGCCTAATTAACTGTCTAATTGCATTCCCTTTTAACTGCCTTATTGCCTGCCTTATTGCCTGCCTTATTATCTGCCTAATGGCCTGCCTAATTAACTGCCTAATTGCCTGCCTAATTGCCTGCCTAATTGCCTGCCTAATTAAATGCCTAATTTAATGCCTAATTGCCTGCCTAATTGCAAGCCTAATTGCCTGCCTAATTGCCTGCAATTGGCTGCCTAATTGCCTGCCTAATATAATGCCTAATTGCCTGCCTAATTACCTGCATAATTGCCAGCCTAACTGCCTGCCTATTTGCCTGCCTTATTGCCTGCTTAATTAATTGCCTAATTGCCTGGATAATTCCCTGCCTAATAAACTGCCTAATTGCCTGCCTAATTAACTGCCTAATTGCCTGCTTAATTTATTGCCTAATTGCCTGCCTAATTGCCTGCCTAATTAAATGCCTTATTGCCTGCCTAATTAATTGCCTTATTGCCTGCCTTATGGACTGCCTAATTGCCTGCTTAATTAATTGCCTAATTGCCTTTCTAATTTACTGCCTAATTGCCTGCCTAATTGCCTGCCTAATTACCTGCCTAATTAGCTGCTTAATTGCTTGTCTAATTGCCTGCATAATTGCCTATCTAATTAAATGCCTAATTAACTGCCTAATTAACTGCCTAATTGCCTGCCTAATTGCCTGCTTAATTAATTGCATAATTGTCTGCCTAATTAACTGCCTAATTGCCTGCATAATTGCCTGCCTAATTAACTGTCAAAATGCCTGCCTTATTAACTGCCTTATTGCCTGCCTAATTATCTGCCTAATGGCCTGCCTTATTAACTGCCTAATTGCCTGATTAATTGCTTGCCTGCCTAATTGCCTGCCTAATTAAATGCCTAATTGCTTGCCTGATTGCCTGCATTATTGCCTGCCTAACTGCCTGCCCAATTGCCTGCTTAATTAATTGCTTAATTGCCTGCCTAATTGCCTGCCTAATTGCCTGTCTAATTGCCTGCCTAATATACTGCCTAATTGCCAGCCTAATTATCTTCCTAATGGCCTGCTTAATTATTTGCCTAATTGCCTGCTTAATTGCTTGCCTGCCTAATTGCCTGCCTAATTGCTTGCTTAATTAACTGCCTTATTGCCTGCCTAATCGCCTATTTAATTGCTTGCCTAATTGCCTGCCTTATTATTTGCCTAATTGCCTGCCTATTGCCTGCATAATTAACTGCCAAATTGCCTGCATAATAAGTGCCTAATTGCCTGCCTAATTGCCTGCATAATTGCAGGCCTAATTAACTGCCTAATTACCTGCCTAATTATCTGCCAAATTCCCTGCCTAATTAACTGCATAATTGCCTGCCTAATTGCTTGCCTCATTGCCTGCCTAATTGCTTGCCTAATTGCCTTCCTAATTGCATGCTTAATTAATTGCCTAATTGCCTGCCTAATTGCTTGCCTAATACCCTGCCTAATTGCATGCCCAATTAATTGCCTAATTGCCTAATTGCCTGCCTAATTAACTGCCTAATTGCCTGCCTAATTGCTTGCCTAATTGCCTGCCTAATTGCATGCTTAATTAATTGCCTAATTGCCTGCCTAATGGCCTGCCTAATTAACTGCCTAATTGCCTGCTTAATTAACTGCCTAATTGCCTGCCTAATAAATGCCTAATTGCCTGCCTAATTAACTGCCTAATTAACTGCCTTATTGCCTGCTTAATTGCTTGCTTGCCTAATTGCCTGCCTAATAGCTTGCCTAATTGCTTGCTTAATTAACTGCCTTATTGCCTGCCTAATTGCCTAATTAATTGCTTGCCTAATTGCCTGCCTAATTGCCTGCCTTATTTACTGCATAATTAACTGCCAAATTGCCTGCCTAATTAACTGCCTAATTGCCTGCCTAATAAATGCCTTATTGCCCACCTAATTGCCTGCCTAATGGCCTGCCTAATTAACTGCCTAATTGCCTGCTTAATTAACTGCCTAATTGCCTGCCTAATAAATGCCTAATTGCCTGCCTAATTAACTGCCTTATTGCCTGCTTAATTGCTTGCTTGCCTAATTGCCTGCCTAATAGCTTGCCTAATTGCTTGCTTAATTAACTGCCTTATTGCCTGCCTAATTGCCTAATTAATTGCTTGCCTAATTGCCTGCCTAATTGCCTGCCTAATTGCCTGCCTAATTAAATGCCTTATTGCCTGCCTAATTAATTGCCTTATTGCCTGCCTTATGGACTGCCTAATTGCCTGCTTAATTAATTGCCTAATTGCCTTTCTAATTTACTGCCTAATTGCCTGCCTAATTGCCTGCCTAATTGCCTGCTTATTGTCAGCCTAATTGCCTGATAATTAAATGTCTAATTGCCTGCCTAATTAACTGCCTAATTGCCTGCCTAATAAACTGACTATTTGCCTGCCTTTTTGCTTGCCTAATTGCCTGCCTAATTGCATGCCTTATTCATTGCCTTATTGCCTGCCTAATGGCCTGCCTAATTAACTGCCTAATTGCCTGCCTAATAAATGCCTAATTGCCTGCCTAATTAACTGCTTAATTAACTGCCTAATTGCCTGCTTATTTGCTTGCCTGCCTAATTGCTTGCCTAATTGCTTGCTTAATTAACTGCCTTATTGCCTGCCTAATTGCCTAATTAATTGCTTGCCTAATTGCCTGCCTAATTATTTGCCTAATTGCCTGCCTAATTGCCTGCCTTATTTACTGCATAATTAACTGCCAAATTGCCTGCCTAATAACTGCCTAATTGCCTGCCTAATTAACAGCCTAATTAACTGCCTAATTACCTGCCAAATTAGCTGCTTAATTGCCTGCCTAATTAAATGCCTAATTGCCTGCCTAATTAACTGCTTATTGCCTGCCTTATTGCCTGCTTAATTAAATGCCTAATTGCCTGCCTAATTAACTGCCTAATTGCCTGCCTAATTAACTGTCAAAATGCCTGCCTTATTAACTGCCTTATTGCCTGCCTAATTATCTGCCTAATGGCCTGCCTTATTAACTGCCTAATTGCCTGATTAATTGCTTGCCTGCCTAATTGCCTGCCTAATTAAATGCCTAATTGCTTGCCTGATTGCCTGCATTATTGCCTGCCTAACTGCCTGCCCAATTGCCTGCTTAATTAATTGCTTAATTGCCTGCCTAATTGCCTGCCTAATTGCCTGTCTAATTGCCTGCCTAATATACTGCCTAATTGCCAGCCTAATTATCTTCCTAATGGCCTGCTTAATTATTTGCCTAATTGCCTGCTTAATTGCTTGCCTGCCTAATTGCCTGCCTAATTGCTTGCTTAATTAACTGCCTTATTGCCTGCCTAATCGCCTATTTAATTGCTTGCCTAATTGCCTGCCTTATTATTTGCCTAATTGCCTGCCTATTGCCTGCATAATTAACTGCCAAATTGCCTGCATAATAAGTGCCTAATTGCCTGCCTAATTGCCTGCATAATTGCAGGCCTAATTAACTGCCTAATTACCTGCCTAATTATCTGCCAAATTCCCTGCCTAATTAACTGCATAATTTCCTGCCTAATTGCTTGCCTCATTGCCTGCCTAATTGCTTGCCTAATTGCCTGCCTAATTGCATGCTTAATTAATTGCCTAATTGCCTGCCTAATTGCTTGCCTAATACCCTGCCTAATTGCATGCCCAATTAATTGCCTAATTGCCTAATTGCCTGCCTAATTAACTGCCTAATTGCCTGCCTAATTGCTTGCCTAATTGCCTGCCTAATTGCATGCTTAATTAATTGCCTAATTGCCTGCCTAATGGCCTGCCTAATTAACTGCCTAATTGCCTGCTTAATTAACTGCCTAATTGCCTGCCTAATTAACTGCCTAATTAACTGCCTTATTGCCTGCTTAATTGCTTGCTTGCCTAATTGCCTGCCTAATAGCTTGCCTAATTGCTTGCTTAATTAACTGCCTTATTGCCTGCCTAATTGCCTAATTAATTGCTTGCCTAATTGCCTGCCTAATTGCCTGCCTTATTTACTGCATAATTAACTGCCAAATTGCCTGCCTAATTAACTGCCTAATTGCCTGCCTAATAAATGCCTTATTGCCCACCTAATTGCCTGCCTAATGGCCTGCCTAATTAACTGCCTAATTGCCTGCTTAATTAACTGCCTAATAAATGCCTAATTGCCTGCCTAATTAACTGCCTAATTAACTGCCTTATTGCCTGCTTAATTGCTTGCTTGCCTAATTGCCTGCCTAATAGCTTGCCTAATTGCTTGCTTAATTAACTGCCTTATTGCCTGCCTAATTGCCTAATTAATTGCTTGCCTAATTGCCTGCCTAATTGCCTGCCTAATTGCCTGCCTAATTAAATGCCTTATTGCCTGCCTAATTAATTGCCTTATTGCCTGCCTTATGGACTGCCTAATTGCCTGCTTAATTAATTGCCTAATTGCCTTTCTAATTTACTGCCTAATTGCCTGCCTAATTGCCTGCCTAATTGCCTGCTTATTGTCTGCCTAATTGCCTGATAATTAAATGCCTAATTGCCTGCCTAATTAACTGCCTAATTGCCTGCCTAATTAACTGACTATTTGCCTGCCTTTTTGCTTGCCTAATTGCCTGCCTAATTGCATGCCTTATTCATTGCCTTATTGCCTGCCTAATGGCCTGCCAAATTTACTGCCTAATTGCCTGCCTAATTAACTGCCTAATTGCCTGCCTAATAAATGCCTAATTGCCTGCCTAATTAACTGCTTAATTAACTGCCTAATTGCCTGCTTATTTGCTTGCCTGCCTAATTGCTTGCCTAATTGCTTGCTTAATTAACTGCCTTATTGCCTGCCTAATTGCCTAATTAATTGCTTGCCTAATTGCCTGCCTAATTATTTGCCTAATTGCCTGCCTAATTGCCTGCCTTATTTACTGCATAATTAACTGCCAAATTGCCTGCCTAATAACTGCCTAATTGCCTGCCTAATTAACAGCCTAATTAACTGCCTAATTACCTGCCAAATTAGCTGCTTAATTGCCTGCCTAATTAAATGCCTAATTGCCTGCCTAATTAACTGCTTATTGCCTGCCTTATTGCCTGCTTAATTAAATGCCTAATTGCCTGCCTAATTAACTGCCTAATTGCCTGCCTAATTAAATGCCTAATTGCCTGCCTAATTAAATGCTTAATTGCCTGCCTTATTAAATGCTTAATTGCCTGCCTAATTAACTGCTTAATTGCCTGCCTAATTGCCTGCCTAATTGCATGCTTAATTAATTGCCTAATTAACTGCTTAATTGCCTGCCTAATTGCCTGCCTAATTGCCTGCCTAATAAATGCCTGATTGCCTGCCTAATTGGCTGCCTAATTGCAGGCCTAATTAACTGCCTAATTACATGCCTAATTGCCTGCCTAATGCCTGCCTAATTAAATGCCTAATTGTCAGCCTAATTGCCTGCCTAATTGCTAGCTTTATTAATTGCCTAATTGCCTGCCTAATTGACTGCCTAATTAACTGCCTTATTGCCTGCCTAAATAAATAATTAATTGCCTGCCTAATTAACTACTTAATTAACTGCCTAATTACCTGCCAAATTAGCTGTAATTTCCTGCCTATTTGCCTGCATAATTGCCTGCCTAATAAACTGTTTAATGGCCTGCCTAATTGCCTGCTTAATTAATTGCCTAATTGCCTGCTTAATTCCCTGCCTAATAAACTGCCTAATTGCCTGCCTAATAAACTGCCTAATTGCCTGCTTAATAGACTGCTTAATTTATTGCCTAATTGCCTGCCTAATTGCCTGCCTAATAAAATGCCTAATTGCCTGCCTAATTAATTGCCTTATTGCCTGCCTAATTAATTTCCTAATTGCCTGCCTAATTGCCTACCTAATTAACTGCCTAATTGCCTGCCTAATTGCCTGCTTAATTAATTGCCTAAATACCTGCCTAATTGCCTTCATAATTAACGGCCTTCTTGCCTGCCTAAATAAGTACCTTATTGCCTGCCTAATTAAATGCCTAATCGAATGCCTAATTGAATGCCTAATTGCCTGCCTAATTGCCTGCCTAATTGCCTGCCTAATTGCCTGCCTTATTGCCTGCCTAATTGCCTGCTTAATTAATTGCCTATTTGTCTGCCTAATTGCCTGCCTAATTGTCTGCCTAATTAACTGCCTAATTGCCTGCCTAATTAACTGCCTAATTAACTGCTCAATTGCCTGCCTTATTGCCTGCCTAATAAACTGCCTAATTAAATGCCTAATTGCCTTCCTAATTGCCTGCTTAATTGCTTGCCTGCCTAATTAACTGCCTTATTGCCGACCTAATTGCCTGCCTAATTACCTGCATAATTGCCTGCCTAACTGCTTGCCAAATTAACTGACAAATTGTCTGCCTAATTAACTGCCTAAATGTCTGCCTAATTAACTGCCTAATTAAATGCCTAATTGCCTGTCTAATTGCCTGCCTAATATACTGCCTAATTGCCTGCCTAATTATCTTCCTAATGGCCTGCCTAATTAACTGCCTAATTGCCTGCTTAATTGCTTGCCTGCCTAATTGCCTGCTTAATTGCTTGCCTAATTGCTTGCTTAATTAACTGCCTTATTGCCTGCCTAATCGCCTAATTAATTGCTTGCCTAATTGCCTGCCTTATTTTTAGCCTAATTGCCTGCCTAATTGCCTGCCTATTGCCTGCATAATTAACTGCCAAATTGCCTGCCTAATAACTGCCTAATTGCCTGCCTAATTAACTGCCTAATTGACTGCCTAATTACCTGCCAAATTAGCTGCTTAATTGCCTGCCTATTTAAATACCTAATTGCCTGCCTAATTGCCTGCTTAATTGCCTGCCTAATAAAATGCCTTATTGCCTGCCTAATTAACTGCATATTTGCCTGCCTAATTACCTGCCTAATTGCCTGCTTAATTAATTGCCTAATTGCCTGCCTAATTGCCTGCCTAATTAACTGCCTAATTGCCTGCTTAATTAACTGCCTAATTGCCTGCCTAATTAACTGCCTAATTGCCTGCCTTATAAATGCCTTATTGCCTGCCTAATTGCCTGCCTAATTGCAGGCCTAATTAACTGCCTAATACCTGCCTAATTAACTGCCAAATTCCCTTCCTAATTAACTGCCTAATTGCCTGTCTAATTGCCTGCCTAATATACTGCCTAATTGCCTGCCTAGTTATCTTCCTAATGGCTTGCCTAATTAACTGCCTAATTGCCTGCTTAATTACTTGCCTGCCTAATTGCCTGCCTAATTGCTTTCCTAATTGCTTGCTTAATTAACTGCCTTATTGCCTGCCTAATTGCCTAATTAATTGTTTGCATTATTGCCTGCCTAATTATTTGCCTAATTGACTGCCTAATTACCTGCCAAATTAGCTGCTTAATTGCCTGCCTAATTGCCAGCCTAATTGCCAGCCTAATTGCCTGCCTAATTGCAGGCCTAATTCACTGCCTAATTTCCTGCTAAATTAACTGCAAAATTCCCTGCCTTATTAACATCCTAATTGCCTGCCTTATTGCCTGCCTAATAAATGCCTTATTGCCTGCCTAATTGCCTGCCTAATTGCAGGCCTAATTAACTGCCTAATTACATGCCTAATTGCCAGCCTGATTGCCTGCCTGATTGCCTGCCTAATTGCCTGCCCAATTAATTGCCTTATTGCCTGCCTAATTGCCTGCCTAATTAACTGCCTAATTGCCTGCATAATTGCCTGCCTAATTGCCTGCCCAATTAATTGCCTTATTGCCTGCCTAATTGCCTGCCTAATTATCTGCTTAATTGCCTGCCTAATTGCCTGCCCAATTAATTGCCTTATTGCCTGCCTAATTGCCTGCCTAATTAACTGCCTAATTGCCTGCCTAATTGCCTGCCTAATTAAATGCATAATTGCCTGCCTAATTATCTGCTTAATTGCCTGCCTAATTACCTGCCTAATTCCCTGCCTAATTGCCTGCCTAATTATCTGTATATGGCCTGCCTAATTAACTGCCTAATTGCCTGCTTAATTGGTGCCTGCCTAATTTCCTGCCTAATTGCCTGCCTAATAGAATGCCTAATTGCCTGCCTGATTGCCTGCCTGATTGCCTGCCTAATTAACTGCCAAATTCCCTGCCTAATTAACTGCCTAATTGCCTGTCTTATTGCCTGCCTAATATACTGCCTAATTGCCTGCCTAATTATCTTCCTAATGGCCTGCCTAATTAACTGCCTAATTGCCTGCTTAATTGCTTGCCTGCCTAATTGCCTGCCTAATTGCTTGCCTAATTGCTTGCTTAATTAACTGCCTTATTGCCTGCCTAATCGCCTAATTAATTGCTTGCCTAATTGCCTGCCTTAATATTTGCCTAATTGCCTGCCTAATTGCCTGCCTATTGCCTGCATAATTAACTGCCAAATTGCCTGCCTAATAACTGCCTAATTGCCTGCATAATTAACTGCCTAATTGACTGCCTAATTACCTGCCAAATTAGCTGCTTAATTGCCTGCCTAATTGCCTGCATAATTGCCTGCCTATTTAAATGCCTAATTGCCTGCCTAAATAAATGCCTAATTGCCTGCCTAAGTAACTGCCTAATTGCCTGCCTAATTACCTGCCTAATTGCCTGCTTAATTAATTGCCTAATTGCCTGCCTAATTGTTTGCCTAATTAACTGCCTAATTGCCTGCCTAATTAAATGCCTAATTGCCAGCCTAATTAAATGCTTAATTGCCTGCCTAATAAACTGCTTAATTGCCTGCCTAATTGCCTGCCTAATTGCCTCCCTTATTGCATGCTTAATTAATTGCCTAATTGCCTGCCTAAATGCCTGCCTAATAAATGCCTTATTGCCTGCCTAATTGCCTGCCTAATTGCAGGCCTAATTAACTGCATAATTACATGCCTAATTGCCAGCCTAATGCCTGCCTAATTAAATGCCTAATTGTCAGCCTAATTGCCTGCCTAATTGCTTGCTTTATAAATTGCCTAATTGCTTAACTAATTGACTGCTTATTAACTGCCTTATTGCCTGCCTAATTAAATAACTAATTGCCTGCCTAATTAACTGCCTAATTGCCTGCTTAATTGACTGCTTAATTTATTACCTAATTGCCTGCCTAATTAAATGCCTAATTGCCTGCCTAATTAACTGTCAAATTCCCTGCCTAATTAACTGCCTAATTGCCTGTCTATTTGCCTGCCTAATATACTGCCTAATTGCCTTCCTAATTATCTTCCTAATGGCCTGCCTAATTAACTGCCTAAATGCCTGCTTAATTGCTTGCCTGCCTAATTGCTTGCCTAATTGCTTGCTTAATTAACTGCCTTATTGCCTGCCTAATCGCCTAATTAATTGCTTGCCTAATTGCCTGCCTTCTAATTGCCTAATTGCCTGCCTAATTG
The DNA here is from genome assembly GCF_032445375.1 of Bacillus rossius redtenbacheri. NCBI lineage: Eukaryota > Metazoa > Arthropoda > Insecta > Phasmatodea > Bacillidae > Bacillus > Bacillus rossius. The sequence goes on along the minus strand of NW_026962711.1, from coordinate 204,463 downwards.
CCTGCCTATTGCCTGCATAATTAACTGCCAAATTGCCTGCCTAATAACCGCCTAATTGCCTGCCTAATATCTGCCTAATTGACTGCTTAATTAATTACCTAATTGCCTGCCTAATTGCCTGCATAATTGCCTGCCTAATTGCCTGCCTAATTAACTGCCAAATTACCTGCGTAATTAACTGCCTTACTGCCTGCCTTATTAAATGCCTAATTACCTGCCAACTTAGCTGTTAATTTGCCTACCTAATTGCCTGCATAATTGCCTGCCTAATTAACTGCCTAATTCCCTGCCTAATTCCCTGCCTAATTGCCTGCATAATTGCCTGCCTAATTGCCTGCCTAATTAAATGCCTAATTGCCTGCCTAATTAAATGCCTAATTGCCTGCCTAATTAATTGCCTAATTGCCTGCCTAATTGCCTGCCTAATTAACTGCATAATTCCCTGCCTAATTAACTGCCTAATTGCCTGCCTAATTGCCTGCATAATTGCGTGCCTAATTAACTGCCTAATGGCCTGCATAATTGCCTGCCTAATTGCCTGCATAATTGCCTGCCTAATTAAATGCCTAATTGCCTGTTTGATTGCCTGCATAATTGCCTGCCTTACTGCCTGCCTAATTGCCTGCTTAATTAACTGCCAAATTCCCTGCCTAATTAACTGCTTAATTGCCTGTCTAATTGCCTGCCTAATATACTGCCTAATTTCCTGCCTAATTAACTGCCTAATTGCCTGCCTAATTGCTTGCTTTCCTAATTGCCTGCCTAATTGCTTGCCTAATTGCATGCTTAATTAACTGCCTTATTGCCTGCCTAATTGCCTAATTAATTGCTTGCCTAATTGCCTGCCTAATTATTTGCCTAATTGCCTGCATAATTGCCGACCTAAGTAACTGCCTAATGGCCTGCCTAATTGCCTGCCTTATTATTTGCCTAATTGCCTGCCTAATTGCCTGCCTATTGCCTGCATATTTAACTGACAAATTGCCTGCCTAATGACTGCCTAATTGCCTGCCTAATTAACTGCCTAATTGACTGCCTAATTACCTGCCAAATTAGCTGCTTAATTGACTGCCTAATTAACTGACTAATTGCCTGCCAAATTGCATGCTTAATTAATTGCCTAATTGCCTGCCTAATTAACTGCCTAATTGACTGCCTAATAAATGCCTTATTGCCTGCCTAATTGCCTGCCTAATTGCAGGCCTAACTAACTGCCTAATTACATGCCTAATTGCCTGCCTAATGCCTGCCTAATTAAATGCCTAATTGTCAGCCTAATTGCCTGCCTAATTGCTTGCTTTATTAATTGCCTAATTGCCTGCCTAATTGACTGCCTAATTTACTGCCTTATTGCCTTCCTAAATAAATAACTAATTGCCTGCCTAATTAACTGCCTAATTACCTGCCAAATTAGCTGTAATTTCCTGCCTATTTGCCTGCATAATTACCTGCCTAATAAACTTTTTATTGGCCTGCCTAATTGCCTGCTTAATTAATTGCCTAATTGCCTGCTAATTCCCTGCCTAATAAACTGCCTAATTGCCTGCCTAATTAACTGCCTAATTGCCTGCTTAATTGACTGCTTAATTTATTGCCTAATTGCCTGCCTAATTAAATGCCTAATTGCCTGCCTAATTAATTGCCTTATTGCCTGCCTAATTGCCTGCCTAATTGCCTGCCGAATTGCCTGCCTAATTAACTGCCAAATTGCCTGCTTAATTAAATGCCTAAATACCTGCCTAATTGCCTTCCTAATTAACGGCCTTATTGCCTGCCTAAATAAGTACCTTATTGCCTGCCTAATTAAATGCCTAATTGCCTGCCTAATTGCCTGCCTAATTGCCTGCCTTATTGCCTGCCTAATTGCCTGCTTAATTAATTGCCTATTTGCCTGCCTAATTGCCTGCCTAATTGCCTGCCTAATAACTGCCTAATTGCCTGCCTAATTAACTGCCTAATTAACTGCTCAATTGCCTGCCTTATTGAATGCCTAATAAACTGCCTAATTAAATGCCAAATTGACTTCCTAATTGCCTGCTTAATTGCTTGCCTGCCTAATTAACTGCCTAATTGCCGACCTAATTGCCTGCCTAATTACCTGCATCGTTGCCTGCCTAACTGCCTGCCTAATTAACTGCCAAATTATCTGCCTAATTAACTTCCTAATTGTCTGCCTAATTAACTGCCTAATTAAATGCCTAATTGCCTGTCTAATTGCCTGCCTAATATACTGCCTAATTGCCTGCCTAATTATCTTCCTAATGGCCTGCCTAATTAACTGCCTAATTGCCTGCTTAATTGCTTGCCTGCCTAATTGCCTGCTTAATTGCTTGCCTAATTGCTTGCTTAATAAACTGCCTTATTGCCTGCCTAATCGCCTAATTAATTGCCTGCCTAATTGCCTGCCTTATTGCCTGCCTAATTGCCTGCTTAATTAATTGCCTATTTGCCTGCCTAATTGCCTGCCTAATTGCCTGCCTAATTAACTGCCTAATTGCCTGCCTAATTAACTGCCTAATTAATTGCTCAATTGCCTGCCTTATTGCATGCCTAATAAACTGCCTAATTAAATGCCAAATTGCCTTCCTAATTGCCTGCTTAATTGCTTGCCTGCCTAATTAACTGCCTAATTGCCGACCTAATTGCCTGCCTAATTACCTGCATCGTTGCCTGCCTAACTGCCTGCCTAATTAACTGCCAAATTATCTGCCTAATTAACTTCCTAATTGTCTGCCTAATTAACTGCCTAATTAAATGCCTAATTGCCTGTCTAATTGCCTGCCTAATATACTGCCTAATTGCCTGCCTATATATCTTCCTAATGGCCTGCCTAATTAACTGCCTAATTGCCTGCTTAATTGCTTGCCTGCCTAATTGCCTTCCTAATTGCCTGCTTAATTGCTTGCCTGCCTAATTAACTGCCTAATTGCCGACCTAATTGCCTGCCTAATTATCTGCATCGTTGCCTGCCTAACTGCCTGCCTAATTAACTGCCAAATTATCTGCCTAATTAACTTCCTAATTGTCTGCCTAATTAACTGCCTAATTAAATGCTTAATTGCCTGTCTAATTGCCTGCCTAATATACTGCCTAATTGCCTGCCTAATTATCTTCCTAATGGCCTGCCTAATTAACTGCCTAATTGCCTGCTTAATTGCTTGCCTGCCTAATTAACTGCCTAATTGCCGACCTAATTGCCTGCCTAATTACCTGCATCGTTGCCTGCCTAACTGCCTGCCTAATTAACTGCCAAATTATCTGCCTAATTAACTTCCTAATTGTCTGCCTAATTAACTGCCTAATTAAATGCCTAATTGCCTGTCTAATTGCCTGCCTAATATACTGCCTATTGCCTGCATAATTAACTGCCAAATTGCCTGCCTAATAACTGCCTAATTGCCTGCCTAATTAACTGCCTAATTGACTGCCTAATTACCTGCCAAATTAGCTGCTTAATTGCCTGCCTAATTGCCTGCATAATTGCCTGCCTATTTAAATACCTAATTGCCTGCCTAATTGCCTGCCTAATTAAATGCCTAATTGCCTGCCTAATTAACTGCTTACTTGCCTGCCTAATTAACTGCCTAATTGCCTGCTTAATAACTTGCCTGCCTAATTGCCTGCCTAATTGCTTTCCTAATTGCTTGCTTAATTAACTGCCTTATTGCCTGCCTAATTGCCTAATTAATTGCTTGCGTAATTGCCTGCCTAATTATTTGCCTAATTGACTGCCTAATTACCTGCCTAATTGCCTGCCTAATTGCCTGCCTTATTGCCTGCATAATTAACAGCCAAATTGCCTGCCTAATAACTGCCTAATTGCCTGCCTAATTACCTGCCAAATTAGCTGCTTAATTGCCTGCCTAATTGCCGGCATAATTGCCTGCCTAATTAAATGCCTAAAGGGCTGCCTAATTGCCTGCTTAATTGCCTGCCTAATTGACTGCCTAATTGACTGCCTAATTGCCTGCTTAATTAATTGCCTAATTGCCTGCCTAATTAACTGCGTAATTGCCTGCCTAATTAAATGCCTAATTGCCTGCCTAATTAAATGCTTAATTGCCTGCCTAATTGCCTGCCTAATTGCCTGCCTAATTGCCTGCCTTTTGCATGCTTAATTAATTGCCTAATTGCCTGCCGAATTGCCTGCCTATTTAACTGCATAATTGCTTGCCTAATTGCCTGCCTAATTGCCTGCCTAATTGCTTGCTTTATAAATTGCCTAATTGCTTGCCTAATTGACTGCCTAATTAACTGCCTTATTGCCTGCCTTATTAAATAACTAATTGCCTGCCTAATTAACTACTTAATTAACTGCCTAATGACCTGCCAAATTAGCTGTAATTTCCTGCCTATTTGCCTGCATAATTGCCTGCCTAATAAACTGCCTAATGGCCTGCCTAATTGCCTGCTTAATTAATTGCCTAATTGCCTGCCTAATTGCCTTCCTAATAAACTGCCTTATTGCCTGCCTAAATAAGTACCTTATTGCATGCCTAATTAAATGCCTAATTGAATGCCTAATTGCCTGCCTAATTGCCTGTCTAATTGCCTGCCTAATTGCCTTCCTAATTAATTGCCCAATTGCCTGCCTTATTGACTGCCTAATTGCCTGCTTTATTAATTGCCTAATTGCCTTTCTAATTTACTGCCTAATTGCCTGCCTAATTGCCTGCTTATTGCCTGCCTAAATGCCTGCCTAATTAAATGCATAATTGGCTACCTAATTATCTTCTTAATTGCCTGCCTGATTGCCTGCCTAATTCCCGGCCCAATTGCCTGCCTAATTGCCTGCCTAATTAAATGCCTAATTGCCTGCCTAATTACCTGCATAATTGCCTGCCTAACTGCCTGCCTATTTGCCTGCCTAATTGCCTGCCTAATTAACTGCCAAATTGTCTGCCTAATTAACTGCCTAATTGTCTGCCTAATTAACTGCCTAATTAACTGCCGAATTGCCTGTCTAATTGCCTGCCTAATATACTGCCTAATTGCCTGCCTAATTATCTTTCTAATTGCCTGCCTAATTAACTGCCTAATTGCCTGTTAAATTGCTTGCCTGCCTAATTGCCTTCTTAATTGCTTGCCTAATTGCTTGCTTAATTAACTGCCTTATTGCCTGCCTAATTGCCTAATTAGTTGCTTGCCTAATTGCCTGCCTTATTATTTGCATAATTGCCTGCCTAATTGCCTGCCTATTGCCTGCATAATTAACTGCCAAATTGCCTGCCTATTAACTGCCTAATTGCCTGCCTAATTAACTGCCTAATTAACAGCCTAATTACCTGCCAAATTAGCTGCTTAATTGCCTGCCTAATTGCTTGCATAATTGCCTGCCTATTTAAAAGCCTAATTGCCTGCCTAATTGCCTGCCTAATTAAATGCCTAATTGCCTGCCTAATTAACTGCCTAATTGCCTGCCTAATTGCTTGCCTAATTGCCTGCTTTTTGCCTGCCTAATTGCCTGCCTAATTAAATGCATAATTGCCTGTCTAATAATCTTCTTAATTGCCTGCCTAATTGCCTGCCTAATTAACTGCCTAATTGCCTGCCTAATTAACTGCCTAATTGCCTGCCTAATTGCCTGCCTTATTGCCTGCTGTACACAAACGTGTACGTGATGAAACTAAGATTTTCCATTTTTAATTACTCAGAACGTTATTCCAGGACTTAATACAAGGGCGCCAGAGGTCATCAATAATTAAAAACAAAATAACACAAAAAAAACTTATTTTATTGTTTTAATCATAATGAGAAACCTTGAGTCATGGAAATAATAACCAAACAAACAAATATTAAATAAAGTCTATGGGATGTCGTAGATAACCTGACTCTTGAATAAAATACAAAATAAATAAATTTCCTGAAATTGTTCACTGAGTAAAAGTTTTGGGGTTTTGCTCCGGCTTGCTCGAGCATGAAACGCCTAACCAAAAGACTTCTGGACTTGTGTACATATAGTTTGTGCCAATGTGAGTTAATTTGCTGTTAATCGCCGAAAGTCAATGTTCTACTAATTTTATAATAATCCAAAGTTTATATAATTATAGTTCGCGTATGTTGACGGTAAAATTTACGCCAATTTTAATATATAGCGATGATGCAGACCATACCTTAACTATAGATGCTTAATGTCGTTCGTAAAATACTTCGTCGCTCACGTGAATTGAATGCGATTATTCTGCATTCAATTACAGGGCGTCAATTAACATTGCCCAGTATTTTGACGTAATTTCCAGATCAATAACGCCGAAATTAGCATCGCCACGAACGAAATATTCCCAGAGGGAATACACTACCACACGCACTAAATGGCGTCATTTTCCACTCTTTTTCTTCGCTCTTGCCGAAATTAAATTGTTAATTGAAAAGGGCCAATCACGGCCGCGACACGTTAGCGTCCTTTTTAATGAAGCCAATGAAATGTCAATATCAATCAAGCATAGGCTCGTTAAAGCTGTTCCGAACGCCGCGCGATTATTTATTTTAGCAGTTGTCATGACGACACAGCACGAGATGCGCGCGCCGCCATGCGTGGAACAAAACAAAACACTGCCGAAAGTATCGGGAAGCGGTATTAACCTCGAACGTAAAACAATAATAAACAGTTTCATTTAGTCTGATAATACCGTAGTATTACAGTGCCGCTCCCGATATAAATTTATATTTCACTGTCCAAAAAGTTAAATTCAATTTAGATCGTTAAAACAAATAACTGGAACTGGTTACTTCACAAGTTGGCAACATTGCGATGAAAGTTGAAAAACGTTATTCTCTTGCCAAACGACACTACTCTTCGTAGGCTGGACAGTCGCACTGTTGTTTGTAAACATGATCTGTCTAAATGTTGTGGAGTATCAGTTACCTGATTAGGCGAAGCAAGGATGTAGAAGAAGGCTCACCAATCTCCATACATGGTAAGTGACAGCTGAGCAGAGAGGTCGACTGCGGTGTAAACCACAGTGCTGGGATGGCGGTTCAGCCAACAATACCCTGTTGTAGGCGATCGACGTCGTGAAGACTGCTGGACCAGTGTGCTGTTCATCGATGATCGCATCACCTGATGTCACCAATGACATCACGATGGATGCCGTGGTGTCGTGCTGATGCGGACCCACCGGGTCTGCGGCGTGTTCGCTGGGGTCGTACCAACTGGTACGAGCTGCTGAGTCAAATGTCCAACACATGACTCTACATGTGCCTTGGACTACTGCTGCTGCTGCTGCTGCTGCAGCTGCTGCAGCTGCATCTACTGCTGCAGACGGTGTCGAAGGGGACCGCAACAAAACTCGTTCAATTCGTCGGCAATCAGAAGACACACACACGTTAATCACACGTCCTATAACAGTTCTTATCACTTGCGCGATATGAATATACAGCGTCCTGTGATCGTGCCTCATGCTATCACTAACCCCTCTTCTTCTCTTGCTCCCCTACTCTAACATAAATTAAATGACTCGAGATTCCTCAAACTCATAAAATTAATAATTCATAACAACTTAATAATAAATATAAACATTAATTGAACACATAATAACTCTGTTAAATAATAAGGTAATGCATAAATAAACAGTATTTGCAACAATAACATTGCATAGTGTTTTTCAATAACAACAACAGGTTATTGTTTACCTTTATTGTAGGTGATGAATAAATAAAATATATTTTATGGATGTTATCAACATATCTTCACCTAGTAAATAATTACATTCAATTTCTTAATTGATATTTGTCAATAATATTGGGCTTTCAATAACATATTAGCATATTTAATATGCTTCTCACATATCATATGTGAATATTTTCCTTCATCACATGTTATACATTATTTACAAGAAGAGACATTATTTGCTTCTCAGCTATGAAATAATGACAATAACCTCAAGATAAATATTATTGATTGAGTGCTAGTGTATAGTGTTTATGTTTTTAAAGCTGTTCATTAAAGACAATCTTTAAAATTCTTTATCTTTCATTTCTTCTTTTCTCAATATAAAGTGGAGTGTTTTTACATCCTATTCATAAGAGTGTGGATGAAGTTGATATCCACTTATAGTTTCGGGTGTCCTGTGGGAACCCAATTAAAGTGCATTATTAACTACTAGACGATGAAGAAGCATAGGTAGGGGCAAGGCAGTAGCCTGGATCAAACTGTAAGTACTCATACCAACAAGTGTGTTCATTTAGTAGGATATTAGTCAACTCATCTTTAGGCCATTAATTATATGTAGTATTTAGTTGTGTGTTGCCTTAGTTATACATTGTAATATGTCACATAGTGTTTGTACACATCTTATGCCAAATATTATTTAAAACTCACGTGTATATCCATTGCTAATATGGTCGAACTCGACTAATAGGGTGATAATAACTGTGTCTCAACACAGTAACTGTACACACAGTACATAATATTTGGTATGTCTCTCTAGGACAATGTACCAAACCAACGCTCAGGCAACACATATGCTCCAAGCACAAATATCAGTTGGAATAAAATCATCAACTGACAAACACCCTAATTCTTCGAATATAAATTACCATATCGAAGCAATGAGGTACCTATACACCTGGATTACCTCTATCAACTCATGATATATATAATTAAATTTCCTTAGCAACATAAACAATACAATGGTTTTTAGCATAACACAAGTAATAATGGTACATATTTGGTGTTCTAATTCACCACAGGTGTTTTGTAAGGCCTAAGCTGACTCAAATTGTAATTCCCTACAATTTTTCCTGTATCAGGGTCCTGTAGAGTGTAGCAGTTACATTTCTCCACAGCTACTACTTTGTAGGGACCAGAGTACAATAAAAATAGTTTCTTCGCTAGATGAGCCCACTTGTTACTAGTTGGTGCTGTACGGCGTAGAACTAAGTCTCCTACAGTGAATTTACTGATCCTAGATGCTGGCTTCCTTTTCTTCCTAAGGTCGGCTTCTCTTTTTAATTTGTCTCGTACCAGTTCTTCGATTTCTTCCTCTATTCCTTCTCTGTTGTTAGCCCCTCCATGTCATGTTCAGGTGTGTCTCTTTCGGGTATAAGGTTGATGGTAATACCTACAACCTTACTGAGCATAATTATTTTGATGCTCCTCAATTACAGCTTGAGAGTAGCTGCAATTCGCAGTCTGCTGAGGCTGCGTTACTGTGCAGTTGGGTGGGATCGGCTGCTGCCGAGCAAAATATCCTCGCTGCATGGGATACGATGTGGTTGGAGGATGGTTGAGTGTAGAGAAACTCGCTGGTGATTGATTCACAGGAGCGGTGTCTGCTACAGGGGGATGCAACATATGCTGTTGCATATTGTTGGGCGGCTGACGGTTTGAGTAACTCCTGTACTCCCACCTGGGTGGCCTTCCATTTGGATCTTCAGGACGGTAATGCTTTCCCCACCACTGGTTTTGGTTGTGGGTGTAGGGTTTCTACGGCTGGCGGTTTCCTTGATGTTGAGGTTGGAATTCCCTCCTGGTCTTCCACTTCCCTGTCCGGTACTGTTTCGCAGGCTGCCATGACGTGCAGTGGACGTTGGCCTTGCCGCCGTCGTTACCACGCTGCCAGGGTGTGTAGAGTGGTGCTGCCTTCTGATGTGCTGGCTTGAGGTCTTTCTCCACCTCACTATTGTTGTTCCTGGACAGCCGCTCCAGCCGGTCGAAAGCGAGGACCTGTTCGCGGAACTCTGTGATATTGTTGAAGCTACGCCCTGTCAAATGTACTTGGTACTTGATGGGTAGCTGGGAGGTCACCATCGCCATGAACTCAATATCACCCATCTCTGGTTCAAGGTAGCGCGTCCTCTCGAACATTTGAGACAAGTGTGTCTCCAGAGTTCTGTTCTTCTTGCTATCATACCGCTCGGTATGCAGACGTGCCCTCAGTGTTCCCTGTATTTTCACATTCCAAAACTGCTGTTTGAAATGGCTTTTGAATTCTTGGTAGGAAGTGATGGTACTTTATAATACCTCCCACCAGTAATACGCATGGTCTCTCAGTGCAGTTGCCATGCATTTCAGGCGTTCAGTATCACTTAGCCTGAACATGTCAGCGTATTCCTCGAAACGTCGAAGGAATCTCATTGGATTCTCTCCTTCATGAGCAGAGAACCTAGGCATCGCCTCTGACCATTGGCGTGCCGGGTGGTGCATCACTGCAACTGGGTCCAATGTGGTGTGTGTGTTAGCTGGGTTGGAGTGTGTGATTGGGAGCTCAGGTTGCTCAACCTGCGGTGAATCACAGCTACTGAGGATTTCATTGGCATTGGTGTTCAGGGCTGGGGCCAATGCTACATGGTGACTGGAGGTTCGAGTAAGATTGTCTACCCTCAACTGCAATACCTTCTCTTGTAGCTTGCCTACCTGCTGCTCTATGTCCATCGAAAACTCTGTCTGCCTTTTTACTAATGTGTCCACCTGCTCCCTCATGTCTGTGGTATGATTGATTACTACATTTTCAATCATGGTCTGGCATGTAGATTGTATATTTTCCAGACTACAGCTGTTCTGAGCAGCTTGCTCAGCCAATTGATTTAACCTGTCATTCAGCTGGCTAGTCTGGGTAGTTAACTCTGCTGCTAACCTAGTTGTTGTACTGCTACATTGTTGTTGTATTAGCTGCAACTGTGTCTCCGTGTAGTTCTCGTGTTCTGCCAACCGTACAGAAATAGCAGACACACTACTCTTAACTTCACTCATTTCTTTTTGAAGAGTGTTATTAATAGACTCCTTAGTGTCCCTGAGACCTTCCTCCAGCCTAGCATTCTGTTCTTGTTGTTGTTTGTCTAATTGCTGTCGAAGATTCTCCTCCAACCTATCACTAGTGCCCTGGAGACTCTCCTCTAACTTAGCACTAGTGCCCTGGAGACTCTCCTCTAACTTAGCACTCCTGGCACTTTGTTCCTGAAAACTCGCTTGCTGTTGTTGGTGGTTAGCTTTCACCTCCTGCCACATGCTTTGCAGCATGATGAGCAAGCTAGCACTTGTTTCATTACTTATTGCAGCTGGCAATAAAGGCAAAGGTGTGTGTGGTGTGGTGGTAGCTTGGGGTTGTGTCACATCTACTCTAGCCGCTCCAGCATGTGTTACTGGGGTAACAAAATCTGTGTTAGGTACTTGGCTAGGTGATGTGGGAACAGACACATCTACAGAGTGTGTAGACTCCACACTGCTGTCCCTGGAGCTGTCCTGACTGACACGTCTACTCCTTCCCCTAGTTTCCATATTTACTGTTTTAATTTACCACACAAAACACAATACAAATATGCACACTATCGGCCCCACAGTTCGTGCGCCAGAAAAATGTGTTTCTAATCTTATTCCCTTCTGTACACAAACGTGTACGTGATGAAACTAAGATTTTCCATTTTTAATTACTCAGAACGTTATTCCAGGACTTAATACAAGGGCGCCAGAGGTCATCAATAATTAAAAACAAAATAACACAAAAAAAACTTATTTTATTGTTTTAATCATAATGAGAAACCTTGAGTCATGGAAATAATAACCAAACAAACAAATATTAAATAAAGTCTATGGGATGTCGTAGATAACCTGACTCTTGAATAAAATACAAAATAAATAAATTTCCTGAAATTGTTCACTGAGTAAAAGTTTTGGGGTTTTGCTCCGGCTTGCTCGAGCATGAAACGCCTAACCAAAAGACTTCTGGACTTGTGTACATATAGTTTGTGCCAATGTGAGTTAATTTGCTGTTAATCGCCGAAAGTCAATGTTCTACTAATTTTATAATAATCCAAAGTTTATATAATTATAGTTCGCGTATGTTGACGGTAAAATTTACGCCAATTTTAATATATAGCGATGATGCAGACCATACCTTAACTATAGATGCTTAATGTCGTTCGTAAAATACTTCGTCGCTCACGTGAATTGAATGCGATTATTCTGCACTCAATTACAGGGCGTCAATTAACATTGCCCAGTATTTTGACGTAATTTCCAGATCAATAACGCCGAAATTAGCATCGCCACGAACGAAATATTCCCAGAGGGAATACACTACCACACGCACTAAATGGCGTCATTTTCCACTCTTTTTCTTCTCTCTTGCTGAAATTAAATTGTTAATTGAAAAGGGCCAATCACGGCCGCGACACGTTAGCGTCCTTTTTAATGAAGCCAATGAAATGTCAATATCAATCAAGCATAGGCTCGTTAAAGCTGTTCCGAACGCCGCGCGATTATTTATTTTAGCAGTTGTCATGACGACACAGCACGAGATGCGCGCGCCGCCATGCGTGCAACAAAACAAAACACTGCCGAAAGTATCGGGAAGCGGTATTAACCTCGAAAGTAAAACAATAATAAACAGTTTCAGTTAGTCTGATAATACCGTAGTATTACACTGCCATATTGCCTGCTTAATTGCCTGCTTAATTAATTACCTAATTGCCTGCATAATTGCCTCCCTAATTGCCTGCCTAATTAACTGCCAAATTACCTGCGTAATTAACTGCCTTATTGCCTGCCTAATTAACTGCCTAATTACCTACCAACTAAGCTGCTTAATTGCCTGCATAATTGCCTGCCTAATTACCTGCCTAATGGCCTGCGTAATTGCCTGCCTAATTGCTTGCCTAATTGCTTGCTTAATTACTGCCCTATTACCTGCCTAATCGCCTAATTAATTGCTTGCCTAATTGCCTGCCTTATTATTTGCCTTTGCTTGCCTAATTGCCTGCCTAATTGCTTGCCTAATTGCCTGCCTTATTATTTGCCTAATTGCCTGCCTAATTGCCTGCCTTATTGCCTGCCTATTGCCTGCATAATTAACTGCCAAATTGCCTGCCTTATAACATCCTAATTGCCTGCCTAATTAACTGCCTAATTGCCAGCCTAATGCCTGCCTAATTAAATGCCTAATTGTCAGCCTAATTGCCTGCCTAATTGCTTGCTTTATAAATTGCCTAATTGCTTAACTAATTGACTGCCTAATTAACTGCCTTATTGCCTGCCTAATTAAATAACTAATTGCCTGCCTAATTAACTGTTTAATTACCTGCCAAATTAGCTGTAATTTCCTGCCTATTTGCCTGCCTAATTGCCTGTTTAATTAATTGCCAAATTGCCTGCCTAATTAACTGCCTAACTGCCTGCCTAATTAACTGCCTAATTGCCTGCCTAATTGCCTGCTTAATTAATTGCATAATTGCCTGCTAATTGTCTGCCTAATTAACTGCCTAATTGCCTGCATAATTGCCTGCCTAATTAACTGTCTAATTGCATTCCCTTTTAACTGCCTTATTGCCTGCCTTATTATCTGCCTAATGGCCTGCCTAATTAACTGCCTAATTGCCTGCATAATTGCCTGCCTAATTAACTGTCTAATTGCATTCCCTTTTAACTGCCTTATTGCCTGCCTTATTATCTGCCTAATGGCCTGCCTAATTAACTGCCTAATTGCCTGCCTAATTGCCTGCCTAACTGCCTGCCTAATTAAATGCCTAATTTAATGCCTAATTGCCTGCCTAATTGCAAGCCTAATTGCCTGCCTAATTGCCTGCTTTATTGCCTGCCTAATTGCCTGCCTAATTGCCTGCCTAATTAAATGCCAAATTGCCTGCCTATTTACCTGCATAATTGCCTGCCTAACTGCCTGCCTATTTGCCTGCATAATTGCCTGCCTATTTGCCTGCATAATTGCCTGCCTAATTAACTGCCTAATTGCCTGCCTAATTAACTGCCTAATTAACTGCCTAATAACCTGCCAAATTAGCTGCTTAATTGCTTGTTTAATTGCCTGCATAATTGCCTATCTAATTAACTGCCTAATGGCCTGCCTAATTGCCTGCCTAATTGCATGCTTAATTATTGCCTGCCTAATTGCCTGCCTAATTAACTGCCCAAATGCCTGCCTAATTAACTGCCTTATTGCCTGCCTAATTGCCTGCTTAATTAATTGCATAATTGCCTGCTAATTGTCTGCCTAATTAACTGCCTAATTGCCTGCATAATTGCCTGCCTAATAAACTGTCTAATTGCCTGCCTTATTAACTGCCTAATTACCTGCCTAATTAACTGCCTAATGGTTTGCCTAATTAACTGCCTAATTAACTGCCTAATTGCCTGTCTAATTGCCTGCCTAATATACAGCCTAATTGCCTGCCTAATTATCTTCCTAATGGCCTGCCTTATTAACTGCCTAATTGCCTGCTTAATTGCTTGCCTGCCTAATTGCCTGCCTAATTAACTGCCTAATCGCCTGCCTAATTGCCTGCCTAATTGCCTGCATAATTAACTGCCTAATGGCCTGCTTAAATTATTGCCTAATTGCCTGCCTAATTGCCTGCCTAATTAATTGCCTAATTGCCTGCCTAATTAACTGCCTAATTGCCTGCCTAATTGCCTGCCTAATTGTCTGCTTAATTGCCTGCTTAATTAATTACCTAATTGCCTGCATAATTGCCTGCCTAATTGCCTGCCTAATTAACTGCCAAATTACCTGCGTAATTAACTGCCTTATTGCCTGCCTAATTAACTGCCTAATTAACTGCCTAATTACCTGCAAAATTAGCTGCTTAATTGCCTGCCTAATTGCCTGCATAATTGTCTGCCCTATTTAACTGCCTAATGGTCTGCTTAATTAATTGCCTAATTGCCTGCCTAATTAACTGCCTAATTGCCGGCCTAATAAACTGCCTAATTGCCTGCCTAATTGCCTGCCTATTTAAATGCCTAATTGCCTGCCTAATTGCCTGCCTAAATAAATGCCTAATTGCCTGCCTAAGTAACTGCCTAATTGCCTGCCTAATTACCTGCCTAATTGCCTGCTTAATTAATTGCCTAATTGCCTGCCTAATTGCCTGCCTAATTAAATGCCTAATTAAATGCCTAATTGCCTGCCTAATTAAATGCTTAATTGCCTGCCTAATTAACTGCTTAATTGCCTGCCTAATTGCCTGCCTTATTTACTGCATAATTAACTGCCAAATTGCCTGCCTATAACTGCCTAATTGCCTACCTAATTAACTGCCTAATTGCCTGCCTAATTGCCTGCCTAATTGTCTGCTTAATTGCCTGCTTAATTAATTATCTAATTGCCTGCATAATTGCCTGCCTAATTGCCTGCCTAATTAACTACCAAATTACCTGCGTAATTAACTGCCTTATTGCATGCTTAATTAACTGCCTAATTAACTGCCAACTTAGCTGCTTAATTGCCTGCCTAATTGCCTGCATAATTGCCTGCCTAATTAACTGCCTAATGGTCTGCATAATTGCCTGCCTAATTGCCTGCCTAATTAATTGCTTTATTGCCTGCCTAATTGCCTGCCTAATTAACTGCCTAATTGCCTGCCTAATTGCCTGCCTATTTAAATGCCTAATTGCCTGCCTAATTGCCTGCCTAAATAAATGCCTAATTGCCTGCCTAAGTAACTGCCTAATTGCCTGCCTAATTACCTGCCTAATTGCCTGCTTAATTAATTGCCTAATTGCCTGCCTAATTGCCTGCCTAATTAACTGCCTAATTAAATGCCTAATTGCCTGCCTAATTAAATGCTTAATTGCCTGCCTAATTAACTGCTTAATTGCCTGCCTAATTGCCTGCCTTATTTACTGCATAATTAACTGCCAAATTGCCTGCCTATAACTGCCTAATTGCCTACCTAATTAACTGCCTAATTAACTGCCTAAATACCTGCCAAATTAGCTGCTTAATTGCCTGCCTAATTGCCGGCCTAATTGCCTGCCTAATTAAATGCCTTATGGCCTGCTTAATTGCCTGCTAATTGCCTGCCTATTTAATGCCTAATTGCCTGCCTAATAAACTGCCTAATTGCCTGCTTAATTAATTGCCTAATTGCCTGCCTAATAAACTGCCTAATTGCCTGCCTAATGAAATGCTTATTTGCCTGCCTAATTAACTTCTTAATTGCCTGCCTAATTGCCTGCCTAATTGCCTGCCTAATTGCCTGCCTTATTGCATGCTTAATTAATTGCCTAATTGCCTGCCTAATGCCTGTCTAATTAAATGCCTAATTGTCAGCCTAATTGCCTGCTTAATTGCTTGCTTTATTAATTGCCTAATTGCCTGCCTAATTGACTGCCTAATTAACTGCCTTATTGCCTGCCTAATTAAATAACTAATTGCCTGCCTAATTAACTACCTAATTAACTGCCTAATTACCTGCCAAATTAGCTGTAATTTCCTGCCTATTTTCCTAAATAATTGCCTGCCTAATAAACTGCCTAATGGCCTGCCTAATTGCCTGCTTAATTAATTGCCTAATTGCCTGGATAATTCCCTGCCTAATAAACTGCCTAATTGCCTGCCTAATTAACTGCCTAATTGCCTGCTTAATTTATTGCCTAATTGCCTGCCTAATTGCCTGCCTAATTAATTGCCTTATTGCCTGCCTAATTAATTGCCTTATTGCCTGCCTTATGGACTGCCTAATTGCCTGCTTAATTAATTGCCTAATTGCCTTTCTAATTTACTGCCTAATTGCCTGCCTAATTGCCTGCTTATTGCCAGCCTAATTGCCTGCCTAATTAAATGCCTAATTGCCTGCCTAATTACCTGCATAATTGCCTGCCTAACTGCCTGCCTATTTGCCTGCCTATTTGCCTGCCTAATTAACTACCAAATTGTCTGCCTCATAACTTCCTAATTGTCTGCCTAATTAACTGCCTAATTAACTGCCTAATTGCCTGTCTAATTGCCTGCCTAATATACTGCCTAATTGCCTGCGTAATTATCTTCCTAATGGCCTGCCTAATTAACTGCCTAATTGCCTGCTTAATTGCTTGCCTGCCTAATTGCCTTCCTTATTGCTTTCCTGCCTAATTGCCTGCTTAATTGCTTGCCTAATTGCTTGCTTAATTAACTGCCTTATTGCCTGCCTAATCGCCTAATTAATTGCTTGCCTAATTGCCTGCCTTATTATTTGCCTAATTGCCTGCCTAATTGCCTGCCTAATTAACTGCCTAATTGCCTGCCTAATTAAATGCCTAATTGCCTGCCTAATTAACTGCCTAATTCCTGCCTAATTACCTGCCTAATTGCCTGCTTAATTAATTGCCTAATTGCCTGCCTAATTGCCTGCCTAATTAACCGCCTTATTGCCTGCCTAATTAACTGCCTAATTGCCTGCCTATTAAAATGCCTAATTGCCTGCCTAATTGCCTGCCTAATTGCCTGCATAATTGCTTTCCTAATTGCCTGCCTAATTAACTGCCAAATTACCTGCGTAATTAACTGCCTTATTGCCTGCCTAATTAACTGCCTAATTACCTGCCAACTTAGCTGCGTAATTGCCTGCATAATTGCCTGCCTAATTACCTGCCTAATGGCCTGCGTAATTGCCTGCCTAATTGCCTGCCTAATTAATTGCCTAATTGCCTGCCTAATTAACTGCCTAATTGCCTGCCTAATTGCCTGCCTAATTGCCTGTCTAATTAAATGCATAATTGCCTGCCTAATAATCTGCTCAATTGCCTGCCTATTACCTGCCTAATTCCCTGCCTAATTGCCTGCCTTATTATCTGCCTAATGGCCTGCCTAATTAACTCCCTAATTGCCTGCTTAATTGGTGCCTGCCTATTTGCCTGCCTAATTGCCTGCCTAATTAAATGCCTAATTGCCTGCCTGATTGCCTGCATAATTGCCTGCCTAACTGCCTGCCTATTTGCCTGCCTAATTGCCTGCCTAATTATCTTCCTAATGGCCTGCTTATTAACTGCCTAATTGCCTGCTTAATTGCTTGCCTGCCTAATTGCCTGCCTAATTGCTTGCCTAATTGCTTGCTTAATTAACTGCCCTATTACCTGCCTAATCGCCTAATTAATTGCTTGCCTAATTGCCTGCCTTATTATTTGCCTAATTGCCTGCCTAAATGCCTGCCTAATTGCCTCTCTTTTGCCTGCATAATTAACTGCAAAATTGCCTGCCTAATAACTGCCTAATTGCCTGCCTAATTAACTGACTAATTGACTGCCTAATTACCTGCCAAATTAGCTGCTTAATTGCCTGCTAATTGCCTGCTTATTGCCTGCCTATTTAAATGCCTAATTGCCTGCCTAATTGCCTGCCTTAAATGAATGCCTAATTGCCTGCCTAATTGCCTGCCTAATTACCTGCCTAATTGCCTGCCTAATTACCTGCCTAATTGCCTGCTTAATTAACTGCCTAATTGCCTGCCTAATTGCCTGCCTAATTGCCTGCCTAATTGCCTGCCATATTGCCTGCTTTATTGCCTGCTTAATTAATTACCTAATTGCCTGCATAATTGCTTTCCTAATTGCCTGCCTAATTAACTGCCAAATTACCTGCGTAATTAACTGCCTTATTGCCTGCCTAATTAACTGCCTTATTAACTCCCTAATTACCTGCCAACTTAGCTGCTTAATTGCCTGCATAATTGCCTGCCTAATTACCTGCCTAAAGGCCTGCGTAATTGCCTGCCTAATTGCCTGCCTAATTAATTGCCTTATTGCCTGCCTAATTAACTGCCTAATTGCCTGCCTAATTGCCTGCCTAATTGCCTGCCTAATTAAATGCATAATTGCCTGCCTAATAATCTGCTCAATTGCCTGCCTATTACCTGCCTAATTCCCTGCCTAATTGCCTGCCTAATTATCTGCCTAATGGCCTGCCTAATTAACTCCCTAATTGCCTGCTTAATTGGTGCCTGCCTAATTGCCTGCCTAATTGCCTGCCTAATTAAATGCCTAATTGCCTGCCTGATTGCCTGCATAATTGCCTGCCTAACTGCCTGCCTATTTGCCTGCCTAATTGCCTGCCTAATAAACTGCCTAATGGCCTGCCTAATTGCCTGCTTAATTAATTGCCTAATTGCCTGCCTAATTGCCTTCCTAATAAACTGCCTTATTGCCTGCCTAAATAAGTACCTTATTGCATGCCTAATTAAATGCCTTATTGCCTGCCTAATTGCCTGCTTAATTAATTGCCTATTTGCCTGCCTAATTGCCTGCCTAATTGCCTGCTTAATTAATTGCTTTTTTGCCTGCCTAATTGCCTGCTTAATTGCCTGCCTAATTGCCTGCTTAATTAACTGCCTAATTACCTGCTCAATTGCCTGCCTTATTGCCTGCCTAATGAACTGCCTAATTAAGTGCCTAATTGCCTGCCTAATTGCCTGCCTAGTATACTGCCTAATTGCCTGCCTAAATATCTTTCTAATGGCCTGCCTAATTAACTGCCTAATTGCCTGTTAAATTGCTTGCCTGCCTAATTGCCTGCTTAATTGCTTGCCTAATTGCTTGCTTAATTAACTGCCTTATTGCCTGCCTAATCGCCTAATTAATTGCTTGCCTAATTGTCTGCCTTATTATTTGCATTATTGCCTGCCTAATTGCCTGCCTATTGCCTGCATAATTAACTGCCAAATTGCCTGCCTAATAACTGCCTAATTGCCTGCCTAATTAACTGCCTAATTGACTGCCTAATTACCTGCCAAATTAGCTGCTTAATTGCCTGCCTAATTGCCTGCATAATTGCCTGCCTATTTAAATGCCTAATTGCCTGCCTAATTGCCTGCCTATTTAAATGCCTAATTTCCTGCCTAATTAACTGCCTAATTGCCTGCCAAATTGCTTGCCTAATTGCCTGCTTATTGCCTGCCTAATTGCCTGCCTAATTAAATGCATAATTGCCTGCCTAATAATCTTCTTAATTGCCTGCCTAATTGCCTGCCTAATTGCCTGCCTAATTAACTGCCTAATTGCGTGCCTAATTAACTGCCTAATTGCCTGCCTAATTGCCTGCCATATTGCCTGCTTTATTGCCTTCTTAATTAATTACCTAATTGCCTGCATAATTGCCTGCATAATTGCTTTCCTAATTGCCTGCCTAATTAACTGCCAAATTACCTGCGTAATTAACTGCCTTATTGCCTGCCTAATTAACTATCTAATTAACTGCCTAATTACCTGCCAACTTAGCTGCTTAATTGCCTGCATAATTGCCTGCCTAATTACCTGCCTAATGGCCTGCGTAATTGCCTGCCTAATTGCCTGCCTAATTAATTGCCTAATTGCCTGCCTAATTAACTGCCTAAATGCCTGCCTAATTGCCTGCCTAATTGCCTGCCTAATTAAATGCATAATTGCCTGCCTAATAATCTGCTCAATTGCCTGCCTATTACCTGCCTAATTCCCTGCCTAATTGCCTGCCTAATTATCTGCCTAATGGCCTGCCTAATTAACTCCCTAATTGCCTGCTTAATTGGTGCCTGCCTAATTGCCTGCCTAATTGCCTGCCTAATTAAATGCCTAATTGCCTGCCTGATTGCCTGCATAATTGCCTGCCTAACTGCCTGCCTATTTGCCTGCCTAATTGCCTGCCTAATTATCTTCCTAATGGCCTGCTTATTAACTGCCTAATTGCCTGCTTAATTGCTTGCCTGCCTAATTGCCTGCCTAATTGCTTGCCTAATTGCTTGCTTAATTAACTGCCCTATTACCTGCCTAATCGCCTAATTAATTGCTTGCCTAATTGCCTGCCTTATTATTTGCCTAATTGCCTGCCTAATTGCCTGCCTATTGCTTGCATAATTAACTGCCAAATTGCCTGCCTAATAACTGCCTAATTGCCTGCCTAATTAACTGACTAATTGACTGCCTAATTACCTGCCAAATTAGCTGCTTAATTGCCTGCTAATTGCCTGCATTATTGCCTGCCTATTTAAATGCCTAATTGCCTGCCTAATTGCCAGCCTTAAATGAATGCCTAATTTCCTGCCTAATTAACTGCCTAATTGCCTGCCTAATTACCTGCCTAATTGCCTGCCTAATTGCCTGCTTAATTAATAGCCTAATTGCCTGCCTAATTGCCTGCCTAATTGCTTGCCTAATTGCCTGCCTAATTGCATGCCCAATTAATTGCTTAATTGCCTGCCTAATTGCCTGCCTAATTAACTGCCTAATTGCCTGCCTAATTAACTGACTAATTGCCTGCCTAATTGCTTGCCTAATTGCTTGCCTAATTGCCTGCCTAATTGCATGCCTTATTAATTGCCTAATTGCCTGCCTAATGGCTTGCCTAATTAACTGCCTATTTGCCTGCCTTATTAACTGCCTAATTGCCTGCCTAATAAATGCCTTATTGCCTGCCTAATTGCCTGCCTAATTGCAGGCCTAATTAACTGCCTAATTACCTGCCTAATTATCTGCCAAATTCCCTGCCTAATTGCCTGCCTAATTAACTGACTAATTGCCTGCCTAATTGCTTGCCTAATTGCCTGCCTAATTGCATGCTTAATTAATTGCCTAATTGCTTGCCTAATTGCCTGCCTAATTGCATGCCCAATTAGTTGCTTAATTGCCTGCATAATTGCCTGCCTAATTAACTGCCTAATTGCCTGCCTAATTAACTGACTAATTGCCTGCCTAATTGCTTGCCGAATTGCCTGCCTAATTGCATGCCTTATTAATTGCCTAATTGCTTGCCTAATTGCCTGCTTAATTATTTGCCTAATTGCCTGCCTAATTGCCTGCCTTATTTACTGCATAATTAACTGCCAAATTGCCTGCCTAATAACTGCCTAATTGCCTGCCTAATTAACTGCCTAATTAACTGCCTAATTACCTGCCAAATTAGCTGCTTAATTTCCTGCCTAATTGCCGGCATAATTGCCTGCCTAATTAAATGCCTAATGGCCTGCCTAATCGCCTGCCTAATTAAATGCCTAATTGCCTGCCTAATTAACTGCTTATTGCCTGCCTAATTGCCTGCTTAATTAATTGTCTAATTGCCTGCCTAATTAACTGCCTAATTGCCTGCCTAATTAAATGCCTAATTGCCTGCTTAATTAAATGCTTAATTGCCTGCCTTATTAAATGCTTAATTGCCTTTCTAATTAACTGCTTAATTGCCTGCCTAATTGCCTGCCTAATTGCATGCTTAATTAATTGCCTAATTACCAGCCTAATTGCCTGCCTAATTAAATGCTTAATTGCCTGCCTTATTAAATGCTTAATTACCTTTCTAATTAACTGCTTAATTGCCTGCCTAATTGCCTGCCTAATTGCTTGCTTTATTAATTGCCTAATTGCTTGCCTAATTGACTGCTTAATTAACTGCCTTATTGCCTGCCTAATTAAATAACTAATTGCCTGCCTAATTAACTACTTAATTAACTGCCTAATTACCTGCCAAATTAGCTGTAATTTCCTGCCTATTTGCCTGCATAATTGCCTGCCTAATAAACTGTTTAATGGCCTGCCTAATTGCCTGCCTAATAAACTGTTTAATGGCCTGCCTAATCGCCTGCTTAATTAATTGTCTAATTGCCTGCCTAATTTACTGCCTAATTGCCTGCCTAATTGCCTGCCTAATTGCCTGCTTAATTGCCTGCTTAATTAATTACCTAATTGCCTGCATAATTGCCTGCATAATTGCCTGCCTAATTGCATGCCTAATTAACTGCCAAATTACCTGCGTAATTAACTGCCTTATTGCCTGCCTAATTGCTTGCCTAATTGCCTGCCTAAATAAATGCATAATTGCCTGCCTAATTATCTGCCTTATGGCCTGCCTAATTAACTGCCTAATTGCCTGCCTAATTACCTGCATGATTGCCTGCCTAACTGACTGCCTATTTGCCTGCATAATTGCCTGCCTAATAGCTTGCCTAATTGCTTGCTTAATTAACTGCCTTATTGCCTGCCTAATTGCCTAATTAATTGCTTGCCTAATTGCCGGCCTAATTTTTTGCCTAATTGCCTGCCTAATTGCCTGCCTTATTTACTGCATAATTAACTGCCAAATTGCCTGCCTAATAACTGCCTAATTGCCTGCCTAATTAACAGCCTAATTAACTGCCGAATTACCTGCCAAATTAGCTGCTTAATTGCCTGCCTAATTGCCTGCATAATTGCCTGCCTATTTAAATGCCTAATTGCCTTCCTAATTGACTGCCTAAATAAATGCCTTATTGCCTGCCTAATTAACTGCCTAATTGCCTGCCTAATTACCTGCCCAATTGCCTGCTTAATTAATTGCCTAATTGCCTGCCTAATTGCCTGCCTAATTAACTGCCTAATTGCCTGCCTAATTAACTGAATAATTGCCTGCCTAATTGCTTGCCTAATTGCCTGCCTAATTGCATGCTTAATTAATTGCCTAATTGCCTGCCTAATTAACTGCCAAATTGCCTGCCTAATTAACTGCCTAATTGCCTGCCTAATAAATGCCTTATTGCCCGCCTATTTACCTGCATAATTGCCTGCCTAACTGCCTGCCTATTTGCCTGCATAATTGCCTGCCTAATAGCTTGCCTAATTGCTTGCTCTATTAACTGCCTTATTGCCTGCCTAATTGCCTAATTAATTGCTTGCCTAATTGCCTGCCTAATTTTTTGCCTAATTGCCTGCCTAATTGCCTGCCTTATTTACTGCATAATTAACTGCCAAATTGCCTGCCTAATAACTGCCTAATTGCCTGCCTAATTAACAGCCTAATTAACTGCCGAATTACCTGCCAAATTAGCTGCTTAATGGCCTGCCTAATTGCCTGCATAATTGCCTGCCTATTTAAATGCCTAATTGCCTTCCTAATTGACTGCCTTTATAAATGCCTTATTGCCTGCCTAATTAACTGCCTAATTGCCTGCCTAATTACCTGCCCAATTGCCTGCTTAATTAATTGCCTAATTGCCTGCCTAATTGCCTGCCTAATTAACTGCCTAATTGCCTGCCTAATTAACTGAATAATTGCCTGCCTAATTGCTTGCCTAATTGCCTGCCTAATTGCATGCTTAATTAATTGCCTAATTGCCTGCCTAATTAACTGCCTAATTGCCTGCCTAATTAACTACCTAATTGCCTGCCTAATAAATGCCTTATTGCCCGCCTAATTGCTTGCCTAATTGCAGGCCTAATTAACTGCCTAATTAACTGCCTAATTACCTGCCTAATTACCTGCCTAATTAACTGCCAAATTCCCTGCTTAATTAACTGCCTAATTGCCTGTCTAATTGCCTGTTTAATATACTGCCTAATTGCCTGCCTAGTTATCTTACTAATGGCCTGCCTAATTAACTGCCTAATTGCCTGCTTTATTTCTTGCCTGCCTAATTGCCTGCCTAATTGCTTGCCTAATTGCTTACTTAATTAACTGCCTTATTGCCTGCCTAATTTCCTAATTAATTGCTTGCCTAATTGCCTGCCTTATTATTTGCCTAATTGCCTGCCTAATTGCCTGCCTTATTTACTGCATAATTAAATGCCAAATTGCCTGCCTATAACTGCCTAATTGCCTACCTAATTAACTGCCTAATTAACTGCCTAAATACCATCCAAATTAGCTGCTTAATTGCCTGCCTAATTGCCGGCCTAATTGCCTGCCTAATTAAATGCCTTATGGCCTGCTTAATTGCCTGCTAATTGCCTGCCTAATTAAATGCCTAATTGCCTGCCTAATAAACTGCCTAATTGCCTGCCTAATGAAATGCTTATTTGCCTGCCTAATTAACTTCTTAATTGCCTGCCTAATTGCCTGTCTAATTGCCTGCCTAATTGCCTGCCTTATTGCATGCTTAATAAATTGCCTAATTGCCTGCCTAATGCCTGTCTAATTAAATGCCTAATTGTCAGCCTAATTGCCTGCTTAATTGCTTGCTTTATTAATTGCCTAATTGCCTGCCTAATTGACTGCCTAATTAACTGCCTTATTGCCTGCCTAATTAAATAACTAATTGCCTGCCTAATTAACTACCTAATTAACTGCCTAATTACCTGCCAAATTAGCTGTAATTTCCTGCCTATTTTCCTAAATAATTGCCTGCCTAATAAACTGCCTAATGGCCTGCCTAATTGCCTGCTTAATTAATTGCCTAATTGCCTGGATAATTCCCTGCCTAATAAACTGCCTAATTGCCTGCCTAATTAACTGCCTAATTGCCTGCTTAATTTATTGCCTAATTGCCTGCCTAATCGCCTGCCTAATTAAATGCCTTATTGCCTGCCTAATTAATTGCCTTATTGCCTGCCTTATGGACTGCCTAATTGCCTGCTTAATTAATTGCCTAATTGCCTTTCTAATTTACTACCTAATTGCCTGCCTAATTGCCTGCTTATTGCCAGCCTAATTGCCTGCCTTATTAAATGCCTAATTGCCTGCCTAATTACCTGCCTAATTGCCTGCCTAATTAACTGCCTAATTGCCTGCCTAATTAAATGCCTAATTGCCTGCCTAATTAACTGCCTAATTGCCTGCGTAATTATCTTCCTAAAGGCCTGCCTAATTAACTGCCTAATTGCCTGCTTAATTGCTTGCCTGCCTAATTGCCTGCTTAATTGCTTGCCTGCCTAATTGCCTGCTTAATTGCTTGCCTAATTGCTTGCTTAATTAACTGCCTTATTGCCTGCCTAATCGCCTAATTAATTGCTTGCCCAATTGCCTGCCTTATTATTTGCCTAATTGCCTGCCTAATTGCCTGCCTAATTGCCTGCCTAATTAACTGCCTAATTGCCTGCCTAATTAAATGCCTAATTGCCTGCCTAATTAACTGCCTAATTCCTGCCTAATTACCTGCCTAATTGCCTGCTTAATTAATTGCCTAATTGCCTGCCTAATTGCCTGCCTAATTAACTGCCTTATTGCCTGCCTAATTAACTGCCTAATTGCCTGCCTATTAAAATGCCTAATTGCCTGCCTAATTGCCTGCCTAATTGCCTTCCTAATTAACTGCCTAATTGCCTGCCTAAATAAGTACCTATTTGCCTGCCTAATAGCCTGTCTAATAAAATGCTTAATTGCCTGCCTAATTATCTGCTAAATTGCCTGCCTAATTGCCTGCCTAATTGCCTGCCTAATTAAATGCATAATTGCCTGCCTAATTACCTGCATAATTGCCTGCCTAACTGCCTGCCTATTTGCCTGCCTAATTGCCTGCTTAATTAACTGCCCAATTGCCTGCCTAATCAACTGACTAATCAACTGCCTAATTACCTGCCAAATTAGCTGCTTAATTGCTTGCCTAATTGCCTGCATAATTGCCTATCTAATTAACTGCCTAATGGCCTGCCTAATGGCCTGCCTAATTGCATGTTTAATTAATTGCCAAATCGCCTGCCTAATTAACTGCCTAACTGCCTGCCTAATTGCCTGCCTTATTGCCTGCTTAATTAATTGCATAATTGCCTGCTAATTGTCTGCCTAAATAACTGCCTAATTGCCTGCCTAATTGCCTGCCTAATTAAATGCCTAATTGCCTGCCTAATTACCTGCCTAATTGTCTGCCTAACTGCCTGCCTATTTGCCTGCCTAATGGCCTGCCTAATTGCCTGCCTAATTGCCTGCCTAATTAAATGCCTAATTTAATGCCTAATTGGCTGCCTAATTGCAAGCCTAAGTGCCTTCCTTATTGCCTGCTTTATTGCCTGCCTAATTGCCTGCTTAATTAATAGCCTAATTACCTGCCTAATTGCCTTCCTAATTAGTTGCCTAATTGCCTGCATAATAAATTTCCTTATTGCCTGCCTAATTAAATGCCTAATTGCTAGCTAATTGCCTGCTTAATTAATTGCCTAATTGCCTGCATAATTGCCTGCCCTAATTAACTGCCTAATGGCCTGCCTAATTGCCTGCCTAATTGCATGTTTAATTAATTGCCAAATTGCCTGCCTAATTAACTGCCTAACTGCCTGCCAAATTAACTGCCTAATTGCCTGCCTAATTGCCTGCTTAATTAATTGCATAATTGCCTGCTAATTGTCTGCCTAATTAACTACCTCATTGCCTGCATAATTGCCTGCCTAATTAACTGTCTAATTGCATTCCCTTTTAACTGCCTTATTGCCTGCCTTATTATCTGCCTAATGGCCTGCCTAATTAACTGCCTAATTGCCTGCCAAATTGCCTGCCTAATTGCCTGCCTAATTAAATGCCTAATTTAATGCCTAATTGCCTGCCTAATTGCAAGCCTAATTGCCTGCCTAATTGCCTGCTATTGCCTGCCTAATTGCCTGCTTAATTAATAGCCTAATTACCTGCCTAATTGCCTTCCTAATTAACTGCCTAATTGCCTGCTTAAATAAGTACCTAATTGCCTGCCTAATTAAATGCTTAATTGCCTGCATAATTATCTGCTTAATTGCCTGCATAATTGCCTGCCTAATTGCCTGCCTAATATAATGCCTAATTGCCTGCCTAATTACCTGCATAATTGCCAGCCTAACTGCCTGCCTATTTGCCTGCCTTATTGCCTGCTTAATTAATTGCCTAATTGCCTGGATAATTCCCTGCCTAATAAACTGCCTAATTGCCTGCCTAATTAACTGCCTAATTGCCTGCTTAATTTATTGCCTAATTGCCTGCCTAATTGCCTGCCTAATTAAATGCCTTATTGCCTGCCTAATTAATTGCCTTATTGCCTGCCTTATGGACTGCCTAATTGCCTGCTTAATTAATTGCCTAATTGCCTGCCTAATTGCCTGCCTAATTGCCTGCTTATTGCCAGCCTAATTGCCTGCCTAATTAAATGCCTAATTGCCTGCCTAATTACCTGCATAATTGCCTGCCTAACTGCCTGCCTATTTGCCTGCCTATTTGCCTGCCTAATTAACTACCAAATTGTTTGCCTAATAACTTCCTAATTGTCTGCCTAATTAACTGCCTAATTAACTGCCTAATTGCCTGTCTAATTGCCTGCCTAATATACTGCCTAATTGCCTGCCTAATTATCTTCCTAATGGCCTGCCTAATTAACTGCCTAATTGCCTGCTTAATTGCTTGCCTGCCTAATTGCCTGCTTCATTGCTTGCCTGCCTAAAATGCCTGCCTAATCGCCTAATTAATTGCTTGCCTAATTGCCTGCCTTATTATTTGCCTAATTGCCTGCCTAATTGCCTGCCTAATTAACTGCCTAATTGCCTGCCTAATTAACTGCCTAATTGCCTGCCTAATTAAATGCCTAATTGCCTGCCTAATTAACTGCCTAATTGCCTGCCTGATTGCCTGCCTAATTCCCGGCCCAATTGCCTGCCTAATTGCCTGCCTAATTGCCTGCCTAATTGCCTTCCTAATTAACTGCCTAATTGCCTTCCTAAATAAGTACCTAATTGCCTGCCTGATTGCCTGTCTAATAAAATGCTTAATTGCCTGCCTAATTATCTGCTAAATTGCCTGCCTAATTGCCTGCCTAATTGCCTGTCTAATATAATGCCTAATTGCCTGCCTAATTACCTGCATAATTGCCTGCCTAACTGCCTGCCTATTTGCCTGCCTTATTGCCTGCCTAATTAATTGCCTAATTGCCTGCCTAATTAACTGCCTAATTAACTGCCTAATTACCTGTCTAATTAGCTGCTTAATTGCTTGTCTAATTGCCTGCATAATTGCCTATCTAATTAAATGCCTAATTAACTGCCTAATTAACTGCCTAATTGCCTGCCTAATTGCCTGCTTAATTAATTGCATAATTGTCTGCCTAATTAACTGCCTAATTGCCTGCATAATTGCCTGCCTAATTAACTGTCAAAATGCCTGCCTTATTAACTGCCTTATTGCCTGCCTAATTATCTGCCTAATGGCCTGCCTTATTAACTGCCTAATTGCCTGATTAATTGCTTGCCTGCCTAATTGCCTGCCTAATTAAATGCCTAATTGCTTGCCTGATTGCCTGCATTATTGCCTGCCTAACTGCCTGCCCAATTGCCTGCTTAATTAATTGCTTAATTGCCTGCCTAATTGCCTGCCTAATTGCCTGTCTAATTGCCTGCCTAATTGCCTGCGTATTAAAATGCCTAATTGCCTGCCTAATTAACTGCCTAATTGCCTGCCTAATTGCCTGCTTATTGCCAGCCTAATTGCCTGCCTAATTAAATGCCTAATTGCCTGCCTAATTACCTGCATAATTGCCTGCCTAACTGCCTGCCTATTTGCCTGCCTATTTGCCTGCCTAATTAACTACCAAATTGTTTGCCTAATAACTTCCTAATTGTCTGCCTAATTAACTGCCTAATTAACTGCCTAATTGCCTGTCTAATTGCCTGCCTAATATACTGCCTAATTGCCTGCCTAAATATCTTTCTAATGGCCTGCCTAATTAACTGCCTAATTGCCTGTTAAATTGCTTGCCTGCCTAATTGCCTGCCTAATTGCTTGCTTAATTAACTGCCTTATTGCCTGCCTAATCGCCTATTTAATTGCTTGCCTAATTGCCTGCCTTATTATTTGCCTAATTGCCTGCCTATTGCCTGCATAATTAACTGCCAAATTGCCTGCATAATAAAAGCCTAATTGCCTGCCTAATTGCCTGACTGAATTAACTGCCTAATTGACTGCCTAATTACCTGCCAAATTAGCTGCTTAATTGCCTGCCTAATTGCCTGCATAATTGCCTGCGTATTAAAATGCCTAATTGCCTGCCTAATTAACTGCCTAATTGCCTGCCTAATAAATGCCTTATTGCCTGCCTAATTGCCTGCCTAATTGCAGGCCTAATTAACTGCCTAATTACCTGCCTAATTATCTGCCAAATTCCCTGCCTAATTAACTGCATAATTGCCTGCCTAACTGCTTGCCTCATTGCCTGCCTAATTGCTTGCCTAATTGCCTGCCTAATTGCATGCTTAATTAATTGCCTAATTGCCTGCCTAATTGCTTGCCTAATACCCTGCCTAATTGCATGCCCAATTAATTGCCTAATTGCCTGCTTAATTAACTGCCTAATTGCCTGCCTAATGGCTTGCCTAATTGCCTGCCTAATTGCATGCTTAATTAATTGCCTAATTGCCTGCCTAATGGCCTGCCTAATTAACTGCCTAATTGCCTGCTTAATTAACTGCCTAATTGCCTGCCTAATAAATGCCTAATTGCCTGCCTAATTAACTGCCTAATTAACTGCCTTATTGCCTGCTTAATTGCTTGCTTGCCTAATTGCCTGCCTAATAGCTTGCCTAATTGCTTGCTTAATTAACTGCCTTATTGCCTGCCTAATTGCCTAATTAATTGCTTGCCTAATTGCCTGCCTAATTGCCTGCCTTATTTACTGCATAATTAACTGCCAAATTGCCTGCCTAATTAACTGCCTAATTGCCTGCCTAATAAATGCCTTATTGCCCACCTAATTGCTTGCCTAATTGCAGGCCTAATTAACTGCCTAATTAACTGCCTAATTACCTGCCTAATTACCTGCCTAATTAACTGCCAAATTCCCTGCCTAATTAACTGCCTAATTGCCTGTCTAATTGCCTGTTTAATATACTGCCTAATTGCCTGCCTAGTTGTCTTACTAATGGCCTGCATAATTAACTGCCTAATTGCCTGCTTTATTGCTTGCCTGCCTAATTGCCTGCCTAATTGCTTGCCTAATTGCTTGCTTAATTAACTGCCTTATTGCCTGCCTAATTTCCTAATTAATTGCTTGCCTAATTGCCTGCCTTATTATTTGCCTTATTGCCTGCCTAATTGCCTGCCTTATTTACTGCATAATTAACTGCCAAATTGCCTGCCTATAACTGCCAAATTGCCTACCTAATTAACTGCCTAATTAACTGCCTAAATACTTGCCAAATTAGCTGCTTAATTGCCTGCCTAATTGCCGGCCTAATTGCCTGCCTAATTAAATGCCTTATGGCCTGCTTAATTGCCTGCTAATTGCCTGCCTAATTAAATGCCTAATTGCCTGCCTATTTAAATGCCTAATTGCCTTCCTAATTGACTGCCTAAATAAATGCCTTATTGCCTGCCTAATTAACTGCCTAATTGCCTGCCTAATTACCCGCCCAATTGCTTGCTTAATTAATTGCCTAATTGCCTGCCTAATTGCCTGCCTAATTAACTGCCTAATTGCCTGCCTAATTAACTGAATAATTGCCTGCCTAATTGCTTGCCTAATTGCCTGCCTAATTGCATGCTTAATTAATTGCCTAATTGCCTGCCTAATTAACTGCCTAATTGCCTGCCTAATTAACTGCCTAATTGCCTGCCTAATAAATGCCTTATTGCCCACCTAATTGCTTGCCTAATTGCAGGCCTAATTAACTGCCTAATTAACTGCCTAATTACCTGCCTAATTAACTGCCAAATTCCCTGCCTAATTAACTGCCTAATTGCCTGTCTAATTGCCTGTTTAATATACTGCCTAATTGCCTGCCTAGTTATCTTACTAATGGCCTGCCTAATTAACTGCCTAATTGCCTGCTTTATTGCTTGCCTGCCTAATTGCCTGCCTAATTGCTTGCCTAATTGCTTGCTTAATTAACTGCCTTATTGCCTGCCTAATTTCCTAATTAATTGCTTGCCTAATTGCCTGCCCTATTATTTGCCTAATTGCCTGCCTAATTGCCTGCCTTATTTACTGCATAATTAACTGACAAATTGCCTGCCTATAACTGCCAAATTGCCTACCTAATTAACTGCCTAATTAACTGCCTAAATACCTGCCAAATTAGCTGCTTAATTGCCTGCCTAATTGCCGGCCCAATTGCCTGCCTAATTAAATGCCTTATGGCCTGCTTAATTGCCTGCTAATTGCCTGCCTAATTAAATGCCTAATTGCCTGCCTAATAAACTGCCTAATTGCCTGCTTAATTAATTGCCTAATTGCCTGCCTAATTAACTGCCTAATTACCTGCCTAATGAAATGCTTATTTGCCTGCCTAATTAACTTCTTAATTGCCTGCCTAACTGCCTGCCTAACTGCCTGCCTAATTGCCTGCCTAATTGCCTGCCTTATTGCATGCTTAATTAATTGCCTAATTGCCTGCCTAATGCCTGTGTAATTAAATGCCTAATTGTCAGCCTAATTGCCTGCTTAATTGCTTGCTTTATTAATTGCCTAATTGCCTGCCTTATTGACTGCCTAATTAACTGCCTTTTTGCCTGCCTAATTGCCTGCCTAATTGCATGCTTAATTAATTGCCTAATTAACTGCTTAATTGCCTGCCTAATTGCCTGCCTAATTGCCTGCCTAATAAATGCCTGATTGCCTGCCTAATTGGCTGCCTAATTGCAGGCCTAATTAACTGCCTAATTACATGCCTAATTGCCTGCCTAATGCCTGCCTAATTAAATGCCTAATTGTCAGCCTAATTGCCTGCCTAATTGCTAGCTTTATTAATTGCCTAATTGCCTGCCTAATTGACTGCCTAATTAACTGCCTTATTGCCTGCCTAAATAAATAACTAATTGCCTGCCTAATTAACTACTTAATTAACTGCCTAATTACCTGCCAAATTAGCTGTAATTTCCTGCCTATTTGCCTGCATAATTGCCTGCCTAATAAACTGTTTAATGGCCTGCCTAATTGCCTGCTTAATTAATTGCCTAATTGCCTGCCTAATTCCCTGCCTAATAAACTGCCTAATTGCCTGCCTAATAAACTGCCTAATTGCCTGCTTAATAGACTGCTTAATTTATTGTCTAATTGCCTGCCTAATTGCCTGCCTAATAAAATGCCTAATTGCCTGCCTAATTAATTGCCTTATTGCCTGCCTAATTAATTTCCTAATTGCCTGCCTAATTGCCTGCCTAATTAACTGCCTAATTGCCTGCCTAATTGCCTGCTTAATTAATTGCCTAAATACCTGCCTAATTGCCTTCATAATTAACGGCCTTCTTGCCTGCCTAAATAAGTACCTTATTGCCTGCCTAATTAAATGCCTAATCGAATGCCTAATTGAATGCGTAATTGCCTGCCTAATTGCCTGCCTAATTGCCTGCCTAATTGCCTGCCTTATTGCCTGCCTAATTGCCTGCTTAATTAATTGCCTATTTGTCTGCCTAATTGCCTGCCTAATTGTCTGCCTAATTAACTGCCTAATTGCCTGCCTAATTAACTGCCTAATTAACTGCTCAATTGCCTGCCTTATTGCCTGCCTAATAAACTGCCTAATTAAATGCCTAATTGCCTTCCTAATTGCCTGCTTAATTGCTTGCCTGCCTAATTAACTGCCTTATTGCCGACCTAATTGCCTGCCTAATTACCTGCATAATTGCCTGCCTAACTGCTTGCCAAATTAACTGACAAATTGTCTGCCTAATTAACTGCCTAAATGTCTGCCTAATTAACTGCCTAATTAAATGCCTAATTGCCTGTCTAATTGTCTGCCTAATATACTGCCTAATTGCCTGCCTAATTATCTTCCTAATGGCCTGCCTAATTAACTGCCTAATTGCCTGCTTAATTGCTTGCCTGCCTAATTGCCTGCTTAATTGCTTGCCTAATTGCTTGCTTAATTAACTGCCTTATTGCCTGCCTAATCGCCTAATTAATTGCTTGCCTAATTGCCTGCCTTATTTTTAGCCTAATTGCCTGCCTAATTGCCTGCCTATTGCCTGCATAATTAACTGCCAAATTGCCTGCCTAATAACTGCCTAATTGCCTGCCTAATTAACTGCCTAATTGACTGCCTAATTACCTGCCAAATTAGCTGCTTAATTGCCTGCCTATTTAAATACCTAATTGCCTGCCTAATTGCCTGCCTAATTGCCTGCCTAATAAAATGCCTTATTGCCTGCCTAATTAACTGCATAATTGCCTGCCTAATTACCTGCCTAATTGCCTGCTTAATTAATTGCCTAATTGCCTGCCTAATTGCCTGCCTAATTAACTGCCTAATTGCCTGCTTAATTAACTGCCTAATTGCCTGCCTAATTAACTGCCTAATTGCCTGTCTTATAAATGCCTTATTGCCTGCCTAATTGCCTGCCTAATTGCAGGCCTAATTAACTGCCTAATACCTGCCTAATTAACTGCCAAATTCCCTTCCTAATTAACTGCCTAATTGCCTGTCTAATTGCCTGCCTAATATACTGCCTAATTGCCTGCCTTGTTATCTTCCTAATGGCTTGCCTAATTAACTGCCTAATTGCCTGCTTAATTACTTGCCTGCCTAATTGCCTGCCTAATTGCTTTCCTAATTGCTTGCTTAATTAACTGCCTTATTGCCTGCCTAATTGCCTAATTAATTGTTTGCATTATTGCCTGCCTAATTATTTGCCTAATTGACTGCCTAATTACCTGCCAAATTAGCTGCTTAATTGCCTGCCTAATTGCCAGCCTAATTGCCAGCCTAATTGCCTGCCTAATTGCAGGCCTAATTCACTGCCTAATTTCCTGCCTAATTAACTGCAAAATTCCCTGCCTTATTAACATCCTAATTGCCTGCCTTATTGCCTGCCTAATAAATGCCTTATTGCCTGCCTAATTGCAGGCCTAATTAACTGCCTAATTACATGCCTAATTGCCAGCCTGATTGCCTGCCTGATTGCCTGCCTAATTGCCTGCCCAATTAATTGCCTTATTGCCTGCCTAATTGCCTGCCTAATTAACTGCCTAATTGCCTGCATAATTGCCTGCCTAATTGCCTGCCCAATTAATTGCCTTATTGCCTGCCTAATTGCCTGCCTAATTATCTGCTTAATTGCCTGCCTAATTGCCTGCCCAATTAATTGCCTTATTGCCTGCCTAATTGCCTGCCTAATTAACTGCCTAATTGCCTGCCTAATTGCCTGCCTAATTGCCTGCCTAATTAAATGCATAATTGCCTGCCTAATTATCTGCTTAATTGCCTGCCTAATTACCTGCCTAATTCCCTGCCTAATTGCCTGCCTAATTATCTGTATATGGCCTGCCTAATTAACTGCCTAATTGCCTGCTTAATTGGTGCCTGCCTAATTTCCTGCCTAATTGCCTGCCTAATAGAATGCCTAATTGCCTGCCTGATTGCCTGCCTGATTGCCTGCCTAATTAACTGCCAAATTCCCTGCCTAATTAACTGCCTAATTGCCTGTCTTATTGCCTGCCTAATATACTGCCTAATTGCCTGCCTAATTATCTTCCTAATGGCCTGCCTAATTAACTGCCTAATTGCCTGCTTAATTGCTTGCCTGCCTAATTGCCTGCCTAATTGCTTGCCTAATTGCTTGCTTAATTAACTGCCTTATTGCCTGCCTAATCGCCTAATTAATTGCTTGCCTAATTGCCTGCCTTAATATTTGCCTAATTGCCTGCCTAATTGCCTGCCTATTGCCTGCATAATTAACTGCCAAATTGCCTGCCTAATAACTGCCTAATTGCCTGCCTAATTAACTGCCTAATTGACTGCCTAATTACCTGCCAAATTAGCTGCTTAATTGCCTGCCTAATTGCCTGCATAATTGCCTGCCTATTTAAATGCCTAATTGCCTGCCTAAATAAATGCCTAATTGCCTGCCTAAGTAACTGCCTAATTGCCTGCCTAATTACCTGCCTAATTGCCTGCTTAATTAATTGCCTAATTGCCTGCCTAATTGTTTGCCTAATTAACTGCCTAATTGCCTGCCTAATTAAATGCCTAATTGCCAGCCTAATTAAATGCTTAATTGCCTGCCTAATAAACTGCTTAATTGCCTGCCTAATTGCCTGCCTAATTGCCTCCCTTATTGCATGCTTAATTAATTGCCTAATTGCCTGCCTAAATGCCTGCCTAATAAATGCCTTATTGCCTGCCTAATTGCCTGCCTAATTGCAGGCCTAATTAACTGCATAATTACATGCCTAATTGCCAGCCTTATGCCTGCCTAATTAAATGCCTAATTGTCAGCCTAATTGCCTGCCTAATTGCTTGCTTTATAAATTGCCTAATTGCTTAACTAATTGACTGCTTATTAACTGCCTTATTGCCTGCCTAATTAAATAACTAATTGCCTGCCTAATTAACTGCCTAATTGCCTGCTTAATTGACTGCTTAATTTATTGCCTAATTGCCTGCCTAATTAAATGCCTAATTGCCTGCCTAATTAACTGTCAAATTCCCTGCCTAATTAACTGCCTAATTGCCTGTCTAATTGCCTGCCTAATATACTGCCTAATTGCCTTCCTAATTATCTTCCTAATGGCCTGCCTAATTAACTGCCTAAATGCCTGCTTAATTGCTTGCCTGCCTAATTGCTTGCCTAATTGCTTGCTTAATTAACTGCCTTATTGCCTGCCTAATCGCCTAATTAATTGCTTGCCTAATTGCCTGCCTTACTATTGCCTAATTGCCTGCCTAATTGCCTGCCTATTGCCTGCATAATTAACTGCCAAATTGCCTGCCTAATAACCGCCTAATTGCCAGCCTAATATATGCCTAATTGACTGCTTAATTAATTACCTAATTGCCTGCCTAATTGCCTGCATAATTGCCTGCCTAATTGCCTGCCTAATTAACTGCCAAATTACCTGCGTAATTAACTGCCTTACTGCCTGCCTTATTAAATGCCTAATTACCTGCCAACTTAGCTGTTAATTTGCCTACCTAATTGCCTGCATAATTGCCTGCCTAATTAACTGCCTAATGGCCTGCCTAATTGCCTGCCTAATTAAATGCCTAATTGCCTGCCTAATTAATTGCCCTATTGCCTGCCTAATTGCCTGCCTAATTAACTGCCTAATTCCCTGCCTAATTCCCTGCCTAATTGCCTGCATAATTGCCTGCCTAATTGCCTGCCTAATTAAATGCCTAATTGCCTGCCTAATTAAATGCCTAATTGCCTGCCTAATTAATTGCCTAATTGCCTGCCTAATTGCCTGCCTAATTAACTGCATAATTCCCTGCCTAATTAACTGCCTAATTGCCTGCCTAATTGCCTGCATAATTGCGTGCCTAATTAACTGCCTAATGGCCTGCATAATTGCCTGCCTAATTGCCTGCATAATTGCCTGCCTAATTAAATGCCTAATTGCCTGTTTGATTGCCTGCATAATTGCCTGCCTTACTGCCTGCCTATTTGCCTGCCTAATTGCCTGCTTAATTAACTGCCAAATTCCCTGCCTAATTAACTGCTTAATTGCCTGTTTAATTGCCTGCCTAATATACTGCCTAATTTCCTGCCTAATTAACTGCCTAATTGCCTGCCTAATTGCTTGCTTTCCTAATTGCCTGCCTAATTGCTTGCCTAATTGCATGCTTAATTAACTGCCTTATTGCCTGCCTAATTGCCTAATTAATTGCTTGCCTAATTGCCTGCCTAATTATTTGCCTAATTGCCTGCATAATTGCCGACCTAAGTAACTGCCTAATGGCCTGCCTAATTGCCTGCCTTATTATTTGCCTAATTGCCTGCCTAATTGCCTGCCTATTGCCTGCATATTTAACTGACAAATTGCCTGCCTAATGACTGCCTAATTGCCTGCCTAATTAACTGCCTAATTGACTACCTAATTACCTGCCAAATTAGCTGCTTAATTGACTGCCTAATTAACTGACTAATTGCCTGCCAAATTGCATGCTTAATTAATTGCCTAATTGCCTGCCTAATTAACTGCCTAATTGACTGCCTAATAAATGCCTTATTGCCTGCCTAATTGCCTGCCTAATTGCAGGCCTAACTAACTGCCTAATTACATGCCTAATTGCCTGCCTAATGCCTGCCTAATTAAATGCCTAATTGTCAGCCTAATTGCCTGCCTAATTGCTTGCTTTATTAATTGCCTAATTGCCTGCCTAATTGACTGCCTAATTTACTGCCTTATTGCCTTCCTAAATAAATATCTAATTGCCTGCCTAATTAACTGCCTAATTACCTGCCAAATTAGCTGTAATTTCCTGCCTATTTGCCTGCATAATTACCTGCCTAATAAACTTTTTATTGGCCTGCCTAATTGCCTGCTTAATTAATTGCCTAATTGCCTGCTAATTCCCTGCCTAATAAACTGCCTAATTGCCTGCCTAATTAACTGCCTAATTGCCTGCTTAATTGACTGCTTAATTTATTGCCTAATTGCCTGCCTAATTAAATGCCTAATTGCCTGCCTAATTAATTGCCTTATTGCCTGCCTTATTGCCTGCCTAATTGCCTGCCTAATTGCCTGCCTAATTGCCTGCCTAATTAACTGCCAAATTGCCTGCTTAATTAAATGCCTAAATACCTGCCTAATTGCCTTCCTAATTAACGGCCTTATTGCCTGCCTAAATAAGTACCTTATTGCCTGCCTAATTAAATGCCTAATTGCCTGCCTAATTGCCTGCCTAATTGCCTGCCTTATTGCCTGCCTAATTGCCTGCTTAATTAATTGCCTATTTGCCTGCCTAATTGCCTGCCTAATTGCCTGCCTAATTAACTGCCTAATTGCCTGCCTAATTAACTGCCTAATTAACTGCTCAATTGCCTGCCTTATTGCATGCCTAATAAACTGCCTAATTAAATGCCAAATTGCCTTCCTAATTGCCTGCTTAATTGCTTGCCTGCCTAATTAACTGCCTAATTGCCGACCTATTTGCCTGCCTAATTACCTGCATCGTTGCCTGCCTAACTGCCTGCCTAATTAACTGCCAAATTATCTGCCTAATTAACTTCCTAATTGTCTGCCTAATTAACTGCCTAATTAAATGCCTAATTGCCTGTCTAATTGCCTGCCTAATATACTGCCTAATTGCCTGCCTAATTATCTTCCTAATGGCCTGCCTAATTAACTGCCTAATTGCCTGCTTAATTGCTTGCCTGCCTAATTGCCTGCTTAATTGCTTGCCTAATTGCTTGCTTAATAAACTGCCTTATTGCCTGCCTAATCGCCTAATTAATTGCCTGCCTAATTGCCTGCCTTATTGCCTGCCTAATTGCCTGCTTAATTAATTGCCTATTTGCCTGCCTAATTGCCTGCCTAATTGCCTGCCTAATTAACTGCCTAATTGCCTGCCTAATTAACTGCCTAATTAACTGCTCAATTGCCTGCCTTATTGCATGCCTAATAAACTGCCTAATTAAATGCCAAATTGCCTTCCTAATTGCCTGCTTAATTGCTTGCCTGCCTAATTAACTGCCTAATTGCCGACCTAATTGCCTGCCTAATTACCTGCATCGTTGCCTGCCTAACTGCCTGCCTAATTAACTGCCAAATTATCTGCCTAATTAACTTCCTAATTGTCTGCCTAATTAACTGCCTAATTAAATGCCTAATTGCCTGTCTAATTGCCTGCCTAATATACTGCCTAATTGCCTGCCTATATATCTTCCTAATGGCCTGCCTAATTAACTGCCTAATTGCCTGCTTAATTGCTTGCCTGCCTAATTGCCTTCCTAATTGCCTGCTTAATTGCTTGCCTGCCTAATTAACTGCCTAATTGCCGACCTAATTGCCTGCCTAATTATCTGCATCGTTGCCTGCCTAACTGCCTGCCTAATTAACTGCCAAATTATCTGCCTAATTAACTTCCTAATTGTCTGCCTAATTAACTGCCTAATTAAATGCCTAATTGCCTGTCTAATTGCCTGCCTAATATACTGCCTAATTGCCTGCCTAATTATCTTCCTAATGGCCTGCCTAATTAACTGCCTAATTGCCTGCTTAATTGCTTGCCTGCCTAATTAACTGCCTAATTGCCGACCTAATTGCCTGCCTAATTACCTGCATCGTTGCCTGCCTAACTGCCTGCCTAATTAACTGCCAAATTATCTGCCTAATTAACTTCCTAATTGTCTGCCTAATTAACTGCCTAATTAAATGCCTAATTGCCTGTCTAATTGCCTGCCTAATATACTGCCTATTGCCTGCATAATTAACTGCCAAATTGCCTGCCTAATAACTGCCTAATTGCCTGCCTAATTAACTGCCTAATTGACTGCCTAATTACCTGCCAAATTAGCTGCTTAATTGCCTGCCTAATTGCCTGCATAATTGCCTGCCTATTTAAATACCTAATTGCCTGCCTAATTGCCTGCCTAATTAAATGCCTAATTGCCTGCCTAATTAACTGCTTAATTGCCTGCCTAATTAACTGCCTAATTGCCTGCTTAATTACTTGCCTGCCTAATTGCCTGCCTAATTGCTTTCCTAATTGCTTGCTTAATTAACTGCCTTATTGCCTGCCTTATTGCCTAATTAATTGCTTGCGTAATTGCCTGCCTAATTATTTGCCTAATTGACTGCCTAATTACCTGCCTAATTGCCTGCCTAATTGCCTGCCTTATTGCCTGCATAATTAACAGCCAAATTGCCTGCCTAATAACTGCCTAATTGCCTGCCTAATTACCTGCCAAATTAGCTGCTTAATTGCCTGCCTAATTGCCGGCATAATTGCCTGCCTAATTAAATGCCTAAAGGGCTGCCTAATTGCCTGCTTAATTGCCTGCCTAATTGACTGCCTAATTGACTGCCTAATTGCCTGCTTAATTAATTGCCTAATTGCCTGCCTAATTAACTGCGTAATTGCCTGCCTAATTAAATGCCTAATTGCCTGCCTAATTAAATGCTTAATTGCCTGCCTAATTGCCTGCCTAATTGCCTGCCTAATTGCCTGCCTTTTGCATGCTTAATTAATTGCCTAATTGCCTGCCGAATTGCCTGCCTATTTAACTGCATAATTGCTTGCCTAATTGCCTGCCTAATTGCCTGCCTAATTGCTTGCTTTATAAATTGCCTAATTGCTTGCCTAATTGACTGCCTAATTAACTGCCTTATTGCCTGCCTTATTAAATAACTAATTGCCTGCCTAATTAACTACTTAATTAACTGCCTAATTACCTGCCAAATTAGCTGTAATTTCCTGCCTATTTGCCTGCATAATTGCCTGCCTAATAAACTGCCTAATGGCCTGCCTAATTGCCTGCTTAATTAATTGCCTAATTGCCTGCCTAATTGCCTTCCTAATAAACTGCCTTATTGCCTGCCTAAATAAGTACCTTATTGCATGCCTAATTAAATGCCTAATTGAATGCCTAATTGCCTGCCTAATTGCCTGCCTAATTGTCTGCCTTATTGCCTGCCTAATATCCTGCTTAATTAATTGCCTATTTGCCTGCCTAATTGCCTGCCCAATTGCCTGCCTAATTAACTGCCTTATTGCCTGCCTAATTAACTGCCTAATTGCCTGCTTAATTACTTGCCTGCCTAATTGCCTGCCTAATTGCTTTCCTAATTGCTTGCTTAATTAACTGCCTTATTGCCTGCCTAATTGCCTAATTAATTGCTTGCGTAATTGCCTGCCTAATTATTTGCCTAATTGACTGCCTAATTACCTGCCTAATTGCCTGCCTAATTGCCTGCCTTATTGCCTGCATAATTAACAGCCAAATTGCCTGCCTAATAACTGCCTAATTGCCTGCCTAATTACCTGCCAAATTAGCTGCTTAATTGCCTGTCTAATTGCCTGCCTAATTGCCTTCCTAATTAATTGCCCAATTGCCTGCCTTATTGACTGCCTAATTGCCTGCTTTATTAATTGCCTAATTGCCTTTCTAATTTACTGCCTAATTGCCTGCCTAATTGCCTGCTTATTGCCTGCCTAAATGCCTGCCTAATTAAATGCATAATTGGCTACCTAATTATCTTCTTAATTGCCTGCCTGATTGCCTGCCTAATTCCCGGCCCAATTGCCTGCCTAATTGCCTGCCTAATTAAATGCCTAATTGCCTGCCTAATTACCTGCATAATTGCCTGCCTAACTGCCTGCCTATTTGCCTGCCTAATTGCCTGCCTAATTAACTGCCAAATTGTCTGCCTAATTAACTGCCTAATTGTCTGCCTAATTAACTGCCTAATTAACTGCCGAATTGCCTGTCTAATTGCCTGCCTAATATACTGCCTAATTGCCTGCCTAATTATCTTTCTAATTGCCTGCCTAATTAACTGCCTAATTGCCTGTTAAATTGCTTGCCTGCCTAATTGCCTTCTTAATTGCTTGCCTAATTGCTTGCTTAATTAACTGCCTTATTGCCTGCCTAATTGCCTAATTAGTTGCTTGCCTAATTGCCTGCCTTATTATTTGCATAATTGCCTGCCTAATTGCCTGCCTATTGCCTGCATAATTAACTGCCAAATTGCCTGCCTATTAACTGCCTAATTGCCTGCCTAATTAACTGCCTAATTAACAGCCTAATTACCTGCCAAATTAGCTGCTTAATTGCCTGCCTAATTGCTTGCATAATTGCCTGCCTATTTAAATGCCTAATTGCCTGCCTAATTGCCTGCCTAATTAAATGCCTAATTGCCTGCCTAATTAACTGCCTAATTGCCTGCCTAATTGCTTGCCTAATTGCCTGCTTTTTGCCTGCCTAATTGCCTGCCTAATTAAATGCATAATTGCCTGTCTAATAATCTTCTTAATTGCCTGCCTAATTAACTGCCTAATTGCCTGCCTAATTAACTGCCTAATTGCCTGCCTAATTGCCTGCCTTATTGCCTGCTGTACACAAACGTGTACGTGATGAAACTAAGATTTTCCATTTTTAATTACTCAGAACGTTATTCCAGGACTTAATACAAGGGCGCCAGAGGTCATCAATAATTAAAAACAAAATAACACAAAAAAAACTTATTTTATTGTTTTAATCATAATGAGAAACCTTGAGTCATGGAAATAATAACCAAACAAACAAATATTAAATAAAGTCTATGGGATGTCGTAGATAACCTGACTCTTGAATAAAATACAAAATAAATAAATTTCCTGAAATTGTTCACTGAGTAAAAGTTTTGGGGTTTTGCTCCGGCTTGCTCGAGCATGAAACGCCTAACCAAAAGACTTCTGGACTTGTGTACATATAGTTTGTGCCAATGTGAGTTAATTTGCTGTTAATCGCCGAAAGTCAATGTTCTACTAATTTTATAATAATCCAAAGTTTATATAATTATAGTTCGCGTATGTTGACGGTAAAATTTACGCCAATTTTAATATATAGCGATGATGCAGACCATACCTTAACTATAGATGCTTAATGTCGTTCGTAAAATACTTCGTCGCTCACGTGAATTGAATGCGATTATTCTGCATTCAATTACAGGGCGTCAATTAACATTGCCCAGTATTTTGACGTAATTTCCAGATCAATAACGCCGAAATTAGCATCGCCACGAACGAAATATTCCCAGAGGGAATACACTACCACACGCACTAAATGGCGTCATTTTCCACTCTTTTTCTTCTCTCTTGCCGAAATTAAATTGTTAATTGAAAAGGGCCAATCACGGCCGCGACACGTTAGCGTCCTTTTTAATGAAGCCAATGAAATGTCAATATCAATCAAGCATAGGCTCGTTAAAGCTGTTCCGAACGCCGCGCGATTATTTATTTTAGCAGTTATCATGACGACACAGCACGAGATGCGCGCGCCGCCATGCGTGGAACAAAACAAAACACTGCCGAAAGTATCGGGAAGCGGTATTAACCTCGAACGTAAAACAATAATAAACAGTTTCATTTAGTCTGATAATACCGTAGTATTACAGTGCCGCTCCCGATATAAATTTATATTTCACTGTCCAAAAAGTTAAATTCAATTTAGATCGTTAAAACAAATAACTGGAACTGGTTACTTCACAAGTTGGCAACATTGCGATGAAAGTTGAAAAACGTTATTCTCTTGCCAAACGACACTACTCTTCGTAGGCTGGACAGTCGCACTGTTGTTTGTAAACATGATCTGTCTAAATGTTGTGGAGTATCAGTTACCTGATTAGGCGAAGCAAGGATGTAGAAGAAGGCTCACCAATCTCCATACATGGTAAGTGACAGCTGAGCAGAGAGGTCGACTGCGGTGTAAACCACAGTGCTGGGATGGCGGTTCAGCCAACAATACCCTGTTGTAGGCGATCGACGTCGTGAAGACTGCTGGACCAGTGTGCTGTTCATCGATGATCGCATCACCTGATGTCACCAATGACATCACGATGGATGCCGTGGTGTCGTGCTGATGCGGACCCACCGGGTCTGCGGCGTGTTCGCTGGGGTCGTACCAACTGGTACGAGCTGCTGAGTCAAATGTCCAACACATGACTCTACATGTGCCTTGGACTACTGCTGCTGCTGCTGCTGCAGCTGCTGCAGCTGCATCTACTGCTGCAGACGGTGTCGAAGGGGACCGCAACAAAACTCGTTCAATTCGTCGGCAATCAGAAGACACACACACGTTAATCACACGTCCTATAACAGTTCTTATCACTTGCGCGATATGAATATACAGCGTCCTGTGATCGTGCCTCATGCTATCACTAACCCCTCTTCTTCTCTTGCTCCCCTACTCTAACATAAATTAAATGACTCGAGATTCCTCAAACTCATAAAATTAATAATTCATAACAACTTAATAATAAATATAAACATTAATTGAACACATAATAACTCTGTTAAATAATAA
This sequence comes from Bacillus rossius redtenbacheri, assembly GCF_032445375.1. Taxonomy (NCBI): domain Eukaryota; kingdom Metazoa; phylum Arthropoda; class Insecta; order Phasmatodea; family Bacillidae; genus Bacillus; species Bacillus rossius. Next base: position 160,439 of record NW_026962711.1, on the reverse strand, counting down.
GGTAATGCATAAATAAACAGTATTTGCAACAATAACATTGCATAGTGTTTTTCAATAACAACAACAGGTTATTGTTTACCTTTATTGTAGGTGATGAATAAATAAAATATATTTTATGGATGTTATCAACATAATATCTTCACCTAAAAATAATTACATTCAATTTCTTAATTGAGATTTGTCAATAATATTGGGCTTTCAATAACATATTAGCATATTTAATATGCTTCTCACATATCATATGTGAATATTTTCCTTCATCACATGTTATACAATAGCTACACTTATTTACAAGAAGAGACATTATTTGCTTCTCAGCTATGAAATAATGACAATAACCTCAAGATAAATATTATTGATTGAGTGCTAGTGTATAGTGTTTATGTTTTTAAAGCTGTTCATTAAAGACAATCTTTAAAATTCTTTATCTTTCATTTCTTCTTTTCTCAATATAAAGTGGAGTGTTTTTACATCCTATTCATAAGAGTGTGGATGAAGTTGATATCCACTTATAGTTTCGGGTGTTTTGTAAGGCCTAAGCTGACTCAAATTGTAATTCCCTACAATTTTTCCTGTATCAGGGTCCTGTAGAGTGTAGCAGTTACATTTCTCCACAGCTACTACTTTGTAGGGACCAGAGTACAATAAAAATAGTTTCTTCGCTAGATGAGCCCACTTGTTACTAGTTGGTGCTGTACGGCGTAGAACTAAGTCTCCTACAGTGAATTTACTGATCCTAGATGCTGGCTTCCTTTTCTTCCTAAGGTCGGCTTCTCTTTTTAATTTGTCTCGTACCAGTTCTTCGATTTCTTCCTCTATTCCTTCTCTGTTGTTAGCCCCTCCATGTCATGTTCAGGTGTGTCTCTTTCGGGTATAAGGTTGATGGTAATACCTACAACCTTACTGAGCATAATTATTTTGATGCTCCTCAATTACAGCTTGAGAGTAGCTGCAATTCGCAGTCTGCTGAGGCTGCGTTACTGTGCAGTTGGGTGGGATCGGCTGCTGCCGAGCAAAATATCCTCGCTGCATGGGATACGATGTGGTTGGAGGATGGTTGAGTGTAGAGAAACTCGCTGGTGATTGATTCACAGGAGCGGTGTCTGCTACAGGGGGATGCAACATATGCTGTTGCATATTGTTGGGCGGCTGACGGTTTGAGTAACTCCTGTACTCCCACCTGGGTGGCCTTCCATTTGGATCTTCAGGACGGTAATGCTTTCCCCACCACTGGTTTTGGTTGTGGGTGTAGGGTTTCTTCGGCTGGCGGTTTCCTTGATGTTGAGGTTGGAATTCCCTCCTGGTCTTCCACTTCCCTGTCCGGTACTGTTTCGCAGGCTGCCATGACGTGCAGTGGACGTTGGCCTTGCCGCCGTCGTTACCACGCTGCCAGGGTGTGTAGAGTGGTGCTGCCTTCTGATGTGCTGGCTTGAGGTCTTTCTCCACCTCACTATTGTTGTTCCTGGACAGCCGCTCCAGCCGGTCGAAAGGGAGGACCTGTTCGCGGAACTCTGTGATATTGTTGAAGCTACGCCCTGTCAAATGTACTTGGTACTTGATGGGTAGCTGGGAGGTCACCATCGCCATGAACTCAATATCACCCATCTCTGGTTCAAGGTAGCGCGTCCTCTCGAACATTTGAGACAAGTGTGTCTCCAGAGTTCTGTTCTTCTTGCTATCATACCGCTCGGTATGCAGACGTGCCCTCAGTGTTCCCTGTATTTTCACATTCCAAAACTGCTGTTTGAAATGGCTTTTGAATTCTTGGTAGGAAGTGATGGTACTTTATAATACCTCCCACCAGTAATACGCATGGTCTCTCAGTGCAGTTGCCATGCATTTCAGGCGTTCAGTATCACTTAGCCTGAACATGTCAGCGTATTCCTCGAAACGTCGAAGGAATCTCATTGGATTCTCTCCTTCATGAGCAGAGAACCTAGGCATCGCCTCTGACCATTGGCGTGCCGGGTGGTGCATCACTGCAACTGGGTCCAATGTGGTGTGTGTGTTAGCTGGGTTGGAGTGTGTGATTGGGAGCTCAGGTTGCTCAACCTGCGGTGAATCACAGCTACTGAGGATTTCATTGGCATTGGTGTTCAGGGCTGGGGCCAATGCTACATGGTGACTGGAGGTTCGAGTAAGATTGTCTACCCTCAACTGCAATACCTTCTCTTGTAGCTTGCCTACCTGCTGCTCTATGTCCATCGAAAACTCTGTCTGCCTTTTTACTAATGTGTCCACCTGCTCCCTCATGTCTGTGGTATGATTGATTACTACATTTTCAATCATGGTCTGGCATGTAGATTGTATATTTTCCAGACTACAGCTGTTCTGAGCAGCTTGCTCAGCCAATTGATTTAACCTGTCATTCAGCTGGCTAGTCTGGGTAGTTAACTCTGCTGCTAACCTAGTTGTTGTACTGCTACATTGTTGTTGTATTAGCTGCAACTGTGTCTCCGTGTAGTTCTCGTGTTCTGCCAACCGTACAGAAATAGCAGACACACTACTCTTAACTTCACTCATTTCCTTTTGAAGAGTGTTATTAATAGACTCCTTAGTGTCCCTGAGACCTTCCTCCAGCCTAGCATTCTGTTCTTGTTGTTGTTTGTCTAATTGCTGTCGAAGATTCTCCTCCAACCTATCACTAGTGCCCTGGAGACTCTCCTCTAACTTAGCACTAGTTCCCTGGAGACTCTCCTCTAACTTAGCACTCCTGGCACTTTGTTCCTGAAAACTAGCTTGCTGTTGTTGGTGGTTAGCTTTCACCTCCTGCCACATGCTTTGCAGCATGATGAGCAAGCTAGCACTTGTTTCATTACTTATTGCAGCTGGCAATAAAGGCAAAGGTGTGTGTGGTGTGGTGGTAGCTTGGGGTTGTGTCACATCTACTCTAGCCGCTCCAGCATGTGTTACTGGGGTAACAAAATCTGTGTTAGGTACTTGGCTAGGTGATGTGGGAACAGACACATCTACAGAGTGTGTAGACTCCACACTGCTGTCCCTGGAGCTGTCCTGACTGACACGTCTACTCCTTCCCCTAGTTTCCATATTTACTGTTTTAATTTACCACACAAAACACAATACAAATATGCACACTATCGGCCCCACAGTTCGTGCGCCAGAAAAATGTGTTTCTAATCTTATTCCCTTCTGTACACAAACGTGTACGTGATGAAACTAAGATTTTCCATTTTTAATTACTCAGAACGTTATTCCAGGACTTAATACAAGGGCGCCAGAGGTCATCAATAATTAAAAACAAAATAACACAAAAAAAACTTATTTTATTGTTTTAATCATAATGAGAAACCTTGAGTCATGGAAATAATAACCAAACAAACAAATATTAAATAAAGTCTATGGGATGTCGTAGATAACCTGACTCTTGAATAAAATACAAAATAAATAAATTTCCTGAAATTGTTCACTGAGTAAAAGTTTTGGGGTTTTGCTCCGGCTTGCTCGAGCATGAAACGCCTAACCAAAAGACTTCTGGACTTGTGTACATATAGTTTGTGCCAATGTGAGTTAATTTGCTGTTAATCGCCGAAAGTCAATGTTCTACTAATTTTATAATAATCCAAAGTTTATATAATTATAGTTCGCGTATGTTGACGGTAAAATTTACGCCAATTTTAATATATAGCGATGATGCAGACCATACCTTAACTATAGATGCTTAATGTCGTTCGTAAAATACTTCGTCGCTCACGTGAATTGAATGCGATTATTCTGCATTCAATTACAGGGCGTCAATTAACATTGCCCAGTATTTTGACGTAATTTCCAGATCAATAACGCCGAAATTAGCATCGCCACGAACGAAATATTCCCAGAGGGAATACACTACCACACGCACTAAATGGCGTCATTTTCCACTCTTTTTCTTCTCTCTTGCCGAAATTAAATTGTTAATTGAAAAGGGCCAATCACGGCCGCGACACGTTAGCGTCCTTTTTAATGAAGCCAATGAAATGTCAATATCAATCAAGCATAGGCTCGTTAAAGCTGTTCCGAACGCCGCGCGATTATTTATTTTAGCAGTTGTCATGACGACACAGCACGAGATGCGCGCGCCGCCATGCGTGCAACAAAACAAAACACTGCCGAAAGTATCGGGAAGCGGTATTAACCTCGAAAGTAAAACAATAATAAACAGTTTCAGTTAGTCTGATAATACCGTAGTATTACACTGCCATATTGCCTGCTTAATTGCCTGCTTAATTAATTACCTAATTGCCTGCATAATTGCCTCCCTAATTGCCTGCCTAATTAACTGCCAAATTACCTGCGTAATTAACTGCCTTATTGCCTGCCTAATTAACTGCCTAATTACCTACCAACTAAGCTGCTTAATTGCCTGCATAATTGCCTGCCTAATTACCTGCCTAATGGCCTGCGTAATTGCCTGCCTAATTGCTTGCCTAATTGCTTGCTTAATTACTGCCCTATTACCTGCCTAATCGCCTAATTAATTGCTTGCCTAATTGCCTGCCTTATTATTTGCCTTTGCTTGCCTAATTGCCTGCCTAATTGCTTGCCTAATTGCCTGCCTTATTATTTGCCTAATTGCCTGCCTAATTGCCTGCCTAATTGCCTGCCTATTGCCTGCATAATTAACTGCCAAATTGCCTGCCTTATAACATCCTAATTGCCTGCCTAATTAACTGCCTAATTGCCAGCCTAATGCCTGCCTAATTAAATGCCTAATTGTCAGCCTAATTGCCTGCCTAATTGCTTGCTTTATAAATTGCCTAATTGCTTAACTAATTGACTGCCTAATTAACTGTCTTATTGCCTGCCTAATTAAATAACTAATTGCCTGCCTAATTAACTGTTTAATTACCTGCCAAATTAGCTGTAATTTCCTGCCTATTTGCCTGCCTAATTGCCTGTTTAATTAATTGCCAAATTGCCTGCCTAATTAACTGCCTAACTGCCTGCCTAATTAACTGCCTAATTGCCTGCCTAATTGACTGCTTAATTAATTGCATAATTGCCTGCTAATTGTCTGCCTAATTAACTGCGTTATTGCCTGCATAATTGCCTGCCTAATTAACTGTCTAATTGCATTCCCTTTTAACTGCCTTATTGCCTGCCTTATTATCTGCCTAATGGCCTGCCTAATTAACTGCCTAATTGCCTGCATAATTGCCTGCCTAATTAACTGTCTAATTGCATTCCCTTTTAACTGCCTTATTGCCTGCCTTATTATCTGCCTAATGGCCTGCCTAATTAACTGCCTAATTGCCTGCCTAATTAAATGCCTAATTTAATGCCTAATTGCCTGCCACATGCAAGCCTAATTGCCTGCCTAATTGCCTGCTTTATTGCCTGCCTAATTGCCTGCTTAATTAATAGCCTAATTACCTGCCTAATTGCCTACCTAATTAACTGCCAAATTGCCTGCTTAAATAAGTACCTAATTGCCTGCCTAATTGCCTGCCTAATTGCTTGCCTAATTAAATGCTTAATTGCCTGCATAATTATCTGCTTAATTGCCTGCCTAATTGCCTGCCTAATTGCCTGCCTAATTAAATGCATAATTGCCTTCCTAATTTAATACCTAATTGCCTGCCTAATTGCCTGCCTAATTAAATGCATAATTGCCTGCCTAATTATCTGCTTAATTGCCTGCCTAATTGCCTGCCTAATTAAATGCCAAATTGCCTGCCTATTTACCTGCATAATTGCCTGCCTAACTGCCTGCCTATTTGCCTGCATAATTGCCTGCCTATTTACCTGCATAATTGCCTGCCTAATTAACTGCCTAATTGCCTGCCTAATTAACTGCCTAATTAACTGCCTAATAACCTGCCAAATTAGCTGCTTAATTGCTTGTTTAATTGCCTGCATAATTGCCTATCTAATTAACTGCCTAATGGCCTGCCTAATTGCCTGCCTAATTGCATGCTTAATTATTGCCTGCCTAATTGCCTGCCTAATTAACTGCCCAAATGCCTGCCTAATTAACTGCCTTATTGCCTGCCTAATTGCCTGCTTAATTAATTGCATAATTGCCTGCTAATTGTCTGCCTAATTAACTGCCTAATTGCCTGCATAATTGCCTGCCTAATAAACTGTCTAATTGCCTGCCTTATTAACTGCCTAATTACCTGCCTAATTAACTGCCTAATGGTTTGCCTAATTAACTGCCTAATTGCCTGTCTAATTGCCTGCCTAATATACAGCCTAATTGCCTGCCTAATTATCTTCCTAATGGCCTGCCTTATTAACTGCCTAATTGCCTGCTTAATTGCTTGCCTGCCTAATTGCCTGCCTAATTAACAGCCTAATCGCCTGCCTAATTGCCTGCCTAATTGCCTGCATAATTAACTGCCTAATGGCCTGCTTAAATTATTGCCTAATTGCCTGCCTAATTGCCTGCCTAATTAATTGCCTAATTGCCTGCCTAATTAACTGCCTAATTGCCTGCCTAATTGCCTGCCTAATTGTCTGCTTAATTGCCTGCTTAATTAATTACCTAATTGCCTGCATAATTGCCTGCCTAATTGCCTGCCTAATTAACTGCCAAATTACCTGCGTAATTAACTGCCTTATTGCCTGCCTAATTAACTGCCTAATTAACTGCCTAATTACCTGCAAAATTAGCTGCTTAATTGCCTGCCTAATTCCCTGCATAATTGTCTGCCCTATTTAACTGCCTAATGGTCTGCTTAATTAATTGCCTAATTGCCTGCCTAATTAACTGCCTAATTGCTGGCCTAATAAACTGCCTAATTGCCTGCCTAATTGCATGCCTAATTGCCTGCTTAATTGCCTGCTTAATTAATTATCTAATTGCCTGCATAATTGCCTGCCTAATTGCCTGCCTAATTAACTACCAAATTACCTGCGTAATTAACTGCCTTATTGCATGCTTAATTAACTGCCTAATTAACTGCCAACTTAGCTGCTTAATTGCCTGCCTAATTGCCTGCATAATTGCCTGCCTAATTAACTGCCTAATGGTCTGCATAATTGCCTGCCTAATTTCCTGCCTAATTAATTGCTTTATTGCCTGCCTAATTAACTGCCTAATTGCCTGCCTAATTGCCTGCCTATTTAAATGCCTAATTGCCTACCTAATTAACTGCCTAATTAACTGCCTAAATACCTGCCAAATTAGCTGCTTAATTGCCTGCCTAATTGCCGGCCTAATTGCCTGCCTAATTAAATGCCTTATGGCCTGCTTAATTGCCTGCTAATTGCCTGCCTATTTAATGCCTAATTGCCTGCCTAATAAACTGCCTAATTGCCTGCTTAATTAATTGCCTAATTGCCTGCCTAATAAACTGCCTAATTGCCTGCCTAATGAAATGCTTATTTGCCTGCCTAATTAACTTCTTAATTGCCTGCCTAATTGCCTGCCTAATTGCCTGCCTAATTGCCTGCCTTATTGCATGCTTAATTAATTGCCTAATTGCCTGCCTAATGCCTGTCTAATTAAATGCCTAATTGTCAGCCTAATTGCCTGCTTAATTGCTTGCTTTATTAATTGCCTAATTGCCTGCCTAATTGACTGCCTAATTAACTGCCTTATTGCCTGCCTAATTAAATAACTAATTGCCTGCCTAATTAACTACCTAATTAACTGCCTAATTACCTGCCAAATAAGCTGTAATTTCCTGCCTATTTTCCTAAATAATTGCCTGCCTAATAAACTGCCTAATGGCCTGCCTAATTGCCTGCTTAATTAATTGCCTAATTGCCTGGATAATTCCCTGCCTAATAAACTGCCTAATTGCCTGCCTAATTAACTGCCTAATTGCCTGCTTAATTTATTGCCTAATTGCCTGCCTAATTGCCTGCCTAATTAAATGCCTTATTGCCTGCCTAATTAATTGCCTTATTGCCTGCCTTATGGACTGCCTAATTGCCTGCTTAATTAATTGCCTAATTGCCTTTCTAATTTACTGCTCATTGCCTGCCTAATTGCCTGCTTATTGCCAGCCTAATTGCCTGCCTAATTAAATGCCTAATTGCCTGCCTAATTACCTGCATAATTGCCTGCCTAACTGCCTGCCTATTTGCCTGCCTATTTGCCTGCCTAATTAACTACCAAATTGTCTGCCTCATAACTTCCTAATTGTCTGCCTAATTAACTGCCTAATTAACTGCCTAATTGCCTGTCTAATTGCCTGCCTAATATACTGCCTAATTGCCTGCGTAATTATCTTCCTAATGGCCTGCCTAATTAACTGCCTAATTGCCTGCTTAATTGCTTGCCTGCCTAATTGCCTGCTTAATTGCTTTCCTGCCTAATTGCCTGCTTAATTGCTTGCCTAATTGCTTGCTTAATTAACTGCCTTATTGCCTGCCTAATCGCCTAATTAATTGCTTGCCTAATTGCCTGCCTTATTATTTGCCTAATTGCCTGCCTAATTGCCTGCCTAATTAACTGCCTAATTGCCTGCCTAATTAAATGCCTAATTGCCTGCCTAATTAACTGCCTAATTCCTGCCTAATTACCTGCCTAATTGCCTGCTTAATTAATTGTCTAATTGCCTGCCTAATTGCCTGCCTAATTAACCGCCTTATTGCCTGCCTAATTAACTGCCTAATTGCCTGCCTATTAAAATGCCTAATTGCCTGCCTAATTGCCTGCCTAATTGCCTGCATAATTGCTTTCCTAATTGCCTGCCTAATTAACTGCCAAATTACCTGCGTAATTAACTGCCTTATTGCCTGCCTAATTAACTGCCTAATTAACTGCCTAATTACCTGCCAACTTAGCTGCGTAATTGCCTGCATAATTGCCTGCCTAATTACCTGCCTAATGGCCTGCGTAATTGCCTGCCTAATTGCCTGCCTAATTAATTGCCTAATTGCCTGCCTAATTAACTGCCTAATTGCCTGCCTAATTGCCTGCCTAATTGCCTGTTTAATTAAATGCATAATTGCCTGCCTAATAATCTGCTCAATTGCCTGCCTATTACCTGCCTAATTCCCTGCCTAATTGCCTGCCTTATTATCTGCCTAATGGCCTGCCTAATTAACTCCCTAATTGCCTGCTTAATTGGTGCCTGCCTAATTGCCTGCCTAATTGCCTGCCTAATTAAATGCCTAATTGCCTGCCTGATTGCCTGCATAATTGCCTGCCTAACTGCCTGCCTATTTGCCTGCCTAATTGCCTGCCTAATTATCTTCCTAATGGCCTGCTTATTAACTGCCTAATTGCCTGCTTAATTGCTTGCCTGCCTAATTGCTTGCCTAATTGCTTGCTTAATTAACTGCCCTATTACCTGCCTAATCGCCTAATTAATTGCTTGCCTAATTGCCTGCCTTATTATTTGCCTAATTGCCTGCCTAAATGCCTGCCTAATTGCCTCCCTTTTGCCTGCATAATTAATTGCAAAATTGCCTGCCTAATAACTGCCTAATTGCCTGCCTAATTAACTGACTAATTGACTGCCTAATTACCTGCCAAATTAGCTGCTTAATTGCCTGCTAATTGCCTGCTTATTGCCTGCCTATTTAAATGCCTAATTGCCTGCCTAATTGCCTGCATTAAATGAATGCCTAATTGCCTGCCTAATTGCCTGCCTAATTACCTGCCTAATTGCCTGCCTAATTACCTGCCTAATTGCCTGCTTAATTAACTGCCTAATTGCCTGCCTAATTGCCTGCCTAATTGCCTGCCATATTGCCTGCTTTATTGCCTGCTTAATTAATTACCTAATTGCCTGCATAATTGCTTTCCTAATTGCCTGCCTAATTAACTGCCAAATTACCTGCGTAATTAACTGCCTTATTGCCTGCCTAATTAACTGCCTAATTAACTGCCTAATTACCTGCCAACTGAGCTGCTTAATTGCCTGCATAATTGCCTGCCTAATTACCTGCCTAATGGCCTGCGTAATTGCCTGCCTAATTGCCTGCCTAATTAATTGCCTTATTGCCTGCCTAATTAACTGCCTAATTGCCTGCCTAATTGCCTGCCTAATTGCCTGCCTAATTAAATGCATAATTGCCTGCCTAATAATCTGCTCAATTGCCTGCCTAATTATCTGCCTAATGGCCTGCCTAATTAACTCCCTAATTGCCTGCTTAATTGGTGCCTGCCTAATTGCCTGCCTAATTGCCTGCCTAATTAAATGCCTAATTGCCTGCCTGATTGCCTGCATAATTGCCTGCCTAACTGCCTGCCTATTTGCCTGCCTAATTGCCTGCCTAATAAACTGCCTAATGGCCTGCCTAATTGCCTGCTTAATTAATTGCCTAATTGCCTGCCTAATTGCCTTCCTAATAAACTGCCTTATTGCCTGCCTAAATAAGTACCTTATTGCATGCCTAATTAAATGCCTTATTGCCTGCCTAATTGCCTGCTTAATTAATTGCCTATTTGCCTGCCTAATTGCCTGCCTAATTGCCTGCTTAATTAATTGCTTTTTTGCCTGCCTAATTGCCTGCTTAATTGCCTGCCTAATTGCCTGCTTAATTAACTGCCTAATTACCTGCTCAATTGCCTGCCTTATTGCCTGCCTAATGAACTGCCTAATTAACTGCCTAATTGCCTGCCTAATTACCTGCATAATTGCCTGCCTAACTGCCTGCCTATTTGCCTGCCTAATTGCCTGCTTAATTAACTGCCTAATTGTCTGCCTAATTAACTGCCTAATTAACTGCCGAATTGCCTGTCTAATTGCCTGCCTAATATACTGCCTAATTGCCTGCCTAAATATCTTTCTAATGGCCTGCCTAATTAACTGCCTAATTGCCTGTTAAATTGCTTGCCTGCCTAATTGCCTGCTTAATTGCTTGCCTAATTGCTTGCTTAATTAACTGCCTTATTGCCTGCCTAATCGCCTAATTAATTGCTTGCCTAATTGCCTGCCTTATTATTTGCATTATTGCCTGCCTAATTGCCTGCCTATTGCCTGCATAATTAACTGCCAAATTGCCTGCCTAATAACTGCCTAATTGCCTGCCTAATTAACTGCCTAATTGACTGCCTAATTACCTGCCAAATTAGCTGCTTAATTGCCTGCCTAATTGCCTGCATAATTGCCTGCCTATTTAAATGCCTAATTGCCTGCCTAATTGCCTGCCTATTTAAATGCCTAATTGCCTGCCTAATTAACTGCCTAATTGCCTGCCTAATTGCTTGCCTAATTGCCTGCTTATTGCCTGCCTAATTGCCTGCCTAATTAAATGCATAATTGCCTGCCTAATAATCTTCTTAATTGCCTGCCTAATTGCCTGCCTAATTGCCTGCCTAATTGCCTGCCTAATTAACTGCCTAATTGCGTGCCTAATTAACTGCCTAATTGCCTGCCTAATTGCCTGCCATATTGCCTGCTTTATTGCCTTCTTAATTAATTACCTAATTGCCTGCATAATTGCCTGCATAATTGCTTTCCTAATTGCCTGCCTAATTAACTGCCAAATTACCTGCGTAATTAACTGCCTTATTGCCTGCCTAATTAACTATCTAATTAACTGCCTAATTACCTGCCAACTTAGCTGCTTAATTGCCTGCATAATTGCCTGCCTAATTACCTGCCTAATGGCCTGCGTAATTGCCTGCCTAATTGCCTGCCTAATTAATTGCCTAATTGCCTGCCTAATTAACTGCCTAAATGCCTGCCTAATTGCCTGCCTAATTGCCTGCCTAATTAAATGCATAATTGCCTGCCTAATAATCTGCTCAATTGCCTGCCTATTACCTGCCTAATTCCCTGCCTAATTGTCTGCCTAATTATCTGCCTAATGGCCTGCCTAATTAACTCCCTAATTGCCTGCTTAATTGGTGCCTGCCTAATTGCCTGCCTAATTGCCTGCCTAATTAAATGCCTAATTGCCTGCCTGATTGCCTGCATAATTGCCTGCCTAACTGCCTGCCTATTTGCCTGCCTAATTGCCTGCCTAATTATCTTCCTAATGGCCTGCTTATTAACTGCCTAATTGCCTGCTTAATTGCTTGCCTGCCTAATTGCCTGCCTAATTGCTTGCCTAATTGCTTGCTTAATTAACTGCCCTATTACCTGCCTAATCGCCTAATTAATTGCTTGCCTAATTGCCTGCCTTATTATTTGCCTAATTGCCTGCCTAATTGCCTGCCTAATTGCCTGCCTATTGCTTGCATAATTAACTGCCAAATTGCCTGCCTAATAACTGCCTAATTGCCTGCCTAATTAACTGACTAATTGACTGCCTAATTACCTGCCAAATTAGCTGCTTAATTGCCTGCTAATTGCCTGCATTATTGCCTGCCTATTTAAATGCCTAATTGCCTGCCTAATTGCCAGCCTTAAATGAATGCCTAATTTCCTGCCTAATTAACTGCCTAATTGCCTGCCTAATTACCTGCCTAATTGCCTGCCTAATTACCTGCCTAATTGCCTGCTTAATTAATAGCCTAATTGCCTGCCTAATTGCCTGCCTAATTGCTTGCCTAATTGCCTGCCTAATTGCATGCCCATTTAATTGCTTAATTGCCTGCCTAATTGCCTGCCTAATTAACTGCCTAATTGCCTGCCTAATTAACTGACTAATTGCCTGCCTAATTGCTTGCCTAATTGCTTGCCTAATTGCCTGCCTAATTGCATGCCTTATTAATTGCCTAATTGCCTGCCTAATGGCTTGCCTAATTAACTGCCTATTTGCCTGCCTTATTAACTGCCTAATTGCCTGCCTAATAAATGCCTTATTGCCTGCCTAATTGCCTGCCTAATTGCAGGCCTAATTAACTGCCTAATTACCTGCCTAATTATCTGCCAAATTCCCTGCCTAATTGCCTGCCTAATTAACTGACTAATTGCCTGCCTAATTGCTTGCCTAATTGCCTGCCTAATTGCATGCTTAATTAATTGCCTAATTGCTTGCCTAATTGCCTGCCTAATTGCATGCCCAATTAATTGCTTAATTGCCTGCATAATTGCCTGCCTAATTAACTGCCTAATTGCCTGCCTAATTAACTGACTAATTGCCTGCCTAATTGCTTGCCTAATTGCCTGCCTAATTGCATGCCTTATTAATTGCCTAATTGCTTGCCTAATTGCCTGCTTAATAATTTGCCTAATTGCCTGCCTAATTGCCTGCCTTATTTACTGCATAATTAACTGCCAAATTGCCTGCCTAATAACTGCCTAATTGCCTGCCTAATTAACTGCCTAATTATCTGCCTAATTACCTGCCAAATTAGCTGCTTAATTTCCTGCCTAATTGCCGGCATAATTGCCTGCCTAATTAAATGCCTAATGGCCTGCCTAATCGCCTGCCTAATTAAATGCCTAATTGCCTGCCTAATTAACTGCTTATTGCCTGCCTAATTGCCTGCTTAATTAATTGTCTAATTGCCTGCCTAATTAACTGCCTAATTGCCTGCCTAATTAAATGCCTAATTGCCTGCTTAATTAAATGCTTAATTGCCTGCCTTATTAAATGCTTAACTGCCTTTCTAATTAACTGCTTAATTGCCTGCCTAATTGCCTGCCTAATTGCATGCTTAATTAATTGCCTAATTACAAGCCTAATTGCCTTCCTAATTAAATGCTTAATTGCCTGCCTTATTAAATGCTTAATTGCCTTTCTAATTAACTGCTTAATTGCCTGCCTAATTGCCTGCCTAATTGCTTGCTTTATTAATTGCCTAATTGCTTGCCTAATTGACTGCTTAATTAACTGCCTTATTGCCTGCCTAATTAAATAACTAATTGCCTGCCTAATTAACTACTTAATTAACTGCCTAATTACCTGCCAAATTAGCTGTAATTTCCTGCCTATTTGCCTGCATAATTGCCTGCCTAATAAACTGTTTAATGGCCTGCCTAATTGCCTGCCTAATAAACTGTTTAATGGCCTGCCTAATTGCCTGCTTAATTAATTGTCTAATTGCCTGCCTAATTTACTGCCTAATTGCCTGCCTAATTGCCTGCCTAATTGCCTGCTTAATTGCCTGCTTAATTAATTACCTAATTGCTTGCATAATTGCCTGCATAATTGCCTGCCTAATTGCATGCCTAATTAACTGCCAAATTACCTGCGTAATTAACTGCCTTATTGCCTGCCTAATTAACTGTTTAATTAACTGCCTAATTACCTGCCAACTTAGCTGCTTAATTGCCTGCCTAATTGACTGCATAATTGCCTGCCTAATTAACTGCCTAATTGCCTGCCTAATTAACTGCCTAATTGCCTGCCTAATTGCCTGCCTAATTGCTTGCCTAATTGCCTGCCTAAATAAATGCATAATTGCCTGCCTAATTATCTGCCTTATGGCCTGCCTAATAAACTGCCTAATTGCCTGCCTAATTACCTGCATAATTGCCTGCCTAACTGCCTGCCTATTTGCCTGCATAATTGCCTGCCTAATAGCTTGCCTAATTGCTTGCTTAATTAACTGCCTTATTGCCTGCCTAATTGCCTAATTAATTGCTTGCCTAATTGCCTGCCTAATTTTTTGCCTAATTGCCTGCCTAATTGCCTGCCTTATTTACTGCATAATTAACTGCCAAATTGCCTGCCTAATAACTGCCTAATTGCCTGCCTAATTAACAGCCTAATTAACTGCCGAATTACCTGCCAAATTAGCTGCTTAATTGCCTGCCTAATTGCCTGCATAATTGCCTGCCTATTTAAATGCCTAATTGACTGCCTAAATAAATGCCTTATTGCCTGCCTAATTAACTGCCTAATTGCCTGCCTAATTACCTGCCCAATTGCCTGCTTAATTAATTGCCTAATTGCCTGCCTAATTGCCTGCCTAATTAACTGCCTAATTGCCTGCCTAATTAACTGAATAATTGCCTGCCTAATTGCTTGCCTAATTGCCTGCCTAATTGCATGCTTAATTAATTGCCTAATTGCCTGCCTAATTAACTGCCTAATTGCCTGCCTAATTAACTGCCTAATTGCCTGCCTAATAAATGCCTTATTGCCCGCCTATTTACCTGCATAATTGCCTGCCTAACTGCCTGCCTATTTGCCTGCATAATTGCCTGCCTAATAGCTTGCCTAATTGCTTGCTCTATTAACTGCCTTATTGCCTGCCTAATTGCCTAATTAATTGCTTGCCTAATTGCCTGCCTAATTTTTTGCCTAATTGCCTGCCTAATTGCCTGCCTTATTTACTGCATAATTAACTGCCAAATTGCCTGCCTAATAACTGCCTAATTGCCTGCCTAATTAACAGCCTAATTAACTGCCGAATTACCTGCCAAATTAGCTGCTTAATGGCCTGCCTAATTGCCTGCATAATTGCCTGCCTATTTAAATGCCTAATTGCCTTCCTAATTGACTGCCTTTATAAATGCCTTATTGCCTGCCTAATTAACTGCCTAATTGCCTGCCTAATTACCTGCCCAATTGCCTGCTTAATTAATTGCCTAATTGCCTGTCTAATTGCCTGCCTAATTAACTGCCTAATTGCCTGCCTAATTAACTGAATAATTGCCTGCCTAATTGCTTGCCTAATTGCCTGCCTAATTGCATGCTTAATTAATTGCCTAATTGCCTGCCTAATTAACTGCCTAATTGCCTGCCTAATTAACTACCTAATTGCCTGCCTAATAAATGCCTTATTGCCCGCCTAATTGCTTGCCTAATTGCAGGCCTAATTAACTGCCTAATTAACTGCCTAATTACCTGCCTAATTACCTGCCTAATTTACTGCCAAATTCCCTGCTTAATTAACTGCCTAATTGCCTGTCTAATTGCCTGTTTAATATACTGCCTAATTGCCTGCCTAGTTATCTTACTAATGGCCTGCCTAATTAACTGCCTAATTGCCTGCTTTATTGCTTGCCTGCCTAATTGCCTGCCTAATTGCTTGCCTAATTGCTTACTTAATTAACTGCCTTATTGCCTGCCTAATTTCCTAATTAATTGCTTGCCTAATTGCCTGCCTTATTATTTGCCTAATTGCCTGCCTAATTGCCTGCCTTATTTACTGCATAATTAAATGCCAAATTGCCTGCCTATAACTGCCTAATTGCCTACCTAATTAACTGCCTAATTAACTGCCTAAATACCATCCAAATTAGCTGCTTAATTACCTGCCTAATTGCCGGCCTAATTGCCTGCCTAATTAAATGCCTTATGGCCTGCTTAATTGCCTGCTAATTGCCTGCCTAATTAAATGCCTAATTGCCTGCCTAATAAACTGCCTAATTGCCTGCCTAATGAAATGCTTATTTGCCTGCCTAATTAACTTCTTAATTGCCTGCCTAATTGCCTGTCTAATTGCCTGCCTAATTGCCTGCCTTATTGCATGCTTAAAAAATTGCCTAATTGCCTGCCTAATGCCTGTCTAATTAAATGCCTAATTGTCAGCCTAATTGCCTGCTTAATTGCTTGCTTTATTAATTGCCTAATTGCCTGCCTAATTGACTGCCTAATTAACTGCCTTATTGCCTGCCTAATTAAATAACTAATTGCCTGCCTAATTAACTACCTAATTAACTGCCTAATTACCTGCCAAATTAGCTGTAATTTCCTGCCTATTTTCCTAAATAATTGCCTGCCTAATAAACTGCCTAATGGCCTGCCTAATTGCCTGCTTAATTAATTGCCTAATTGCCTGGATAATTCCCTGCCTAATAAACTGCCTAATTGCCTGCCTAATTAACTGCCTAATTGCCTGCTTAATTTATTGCCTAATTGCCTGCCTAATCGCCTGCCTAATTAAATGCCTTATTGCCTGCCTAATTAATTGCCTTATTGCCTGCCTTATGGACTGCCTAATTGCCTGCTTAATTAATTGCCTAATTGCCTTTCTAATTTACTGCCTAATTGCCTGCCTAATTGCCTGCTTATTGCCAGCCTAATTGCCTGCCTAATTAAATGCCTAATTGTCTGCCTAATTACCTGCCTAATTGCCTGCCTAATTAACTGCCTAATTGCCTGCCTAATTAAATGCCTAATTGCCTGCCTAATTAACTGCCTAATTGCCTGCGTAATTATCTTCCTAATGGCCTGCCTAATTAACTGCCTAATTGCCTGCTTAATTGCTTGCCTGCCTAATTGCCTGCTTAATTGCTTGCCTGCCTAATTGCCTGCTTAATTGCTTGCCTAATTGCTTGCTTAATTAACTGCCTTATTGCCTGCCTAATCGCCTAATTAATTGCTTGCCTAATTGCCTGCCTTATTATTTGCCTAATTGCCTGCCTAATTGCCTGCCTAATTGCCTGCCTAATTAACTGCCTAATTGCCTGCCTAATTAAATGCCTAATTGCCTGCCTAATTAACTGCCTAATTCCTGCCTAATTACCTGCCTAATTGCCTGCTTAATTAATTGCATAATTGCCTGCTAATTGTCTGCCTAATTAACTACCTCATTGACTGCATAATTGTCTGCCTAATTAACTGTCTAATTGCATTCCCTTTTAACTGCCTTATTGCCTGCCTTATTGCCTGCCTTATTATCTGCCTAATGGCCTGCCTAATTAACTGCCTAATTGCCTGCCTAATTGCCTGCCTAATTGCCTGCCTAATTAAATGCCTAATTTAATGCCTAAGTGCCTGCCTAATTGCAAGCCTAATTGCCTGCCTAATTGCCTGCTATTGCCTGCCTTATTGCCTGCTTAATTAATAGCCTAATTACCTGCCTAATTGCCTTCCTAATTAACTGCCTAATTGCCTGCTTAAATAAGTACCTAATTGCCTGCCTAATTAAATGCTTAATTGCCTGCATAATTATCTGCTTAATTGCCTGCATAATTGCCTGCCTAATTGCCTGCCTAATATAATGCCTAATTGCCTGCCTAATTACCTGCATAATTGCCAGCCTAACTGCCTGCCTATTTGCCTGCCTTATTGCCTGCTTAATTAATTGTCTAATTGCCTGGATAATTCCCTGCCTAATAAACTGCCTAATTGCCTGCCTAATTAACTGCCTAATTGCCTGCTTAATTTATTGCCTAATTGCCTGCCTAATTGCCTGCCTAATTAAATGCCTTATTGCCTGCCTAATTAATTGCCTTATTGCCTGCCTTATGGACTGCCTAATTGCCTGCTTAATTAATTGCCTAATTGCCTTTCCAATTTACTGCCTAATTGCCTGCCTAATTGCCTGCCTAATTGCCTGCTTATTGCCAGCCTAATTGCCTGCCTAATTAAATGCCTAATTGCCTGCCTAATTACCTGCATAATTGCCTGCCTAACTGCCTGCCTATTTGCCTGCCTATTTGCCTGCCTAATTAACTACCAAATTGTTTGCCTAATAACTTCCTAATTGTCTGCCTAATTAACTGCCTAATTAACTGCCTAATTGCCTGTCTAATTGCCTGCCTAATATACTGCCTAATTGCCTGCCTAATTATCTTCCTAATGGCCTGCCTAATTAACTGCCTAATTGCCTGCTTAATTGCTTGCCTGCCTAATTGCCTGCTTCATTGCTTGCCTGCCTAAAATGCCTGCTTAATTGCTTGCCTAATTGCTTGCTTAATTAACTGCCTTATTGCCTGCCTAATCGCCTAATTAATTGCTTGCCTAATTGCCTGCCTTATTATTTGCCTAAATGCCTGCCTAATTGCCTGCCTAATTAACTGCCTAATTGCCTGCCTAATTAACTGCCTAATTGCCTGCCTAATTAAATGCCTAATTGCCTGCCTAATTAACTGCCTAATTGCCTGCCTGATTGCCTGCCTAATTCCCGGCCCAATTGCCTGCCTAATTGCCTGCCTAATTGCCTGCCTAATTGCCTTCCTAATTAACTGCCTAATTGCCTGCCTAAATAAGTACCTAATTGCCTGCCTAATTGCCTGTCTAATAAAATGCTTAATTGCCTGCCTAATTATCTGCTAAATTGCCTGCCTAATTGCCTGCCTAATTGCCTGTCTAATATAATGCCTAATTGCCTGCCTAATTACCTGCATAATTGCCTGCCTAACTGCCTGCCTATTTGCCTGCCTTATTGCCTGCCTAATTAATTGCCTAATTGCCTGCCTAATTAACTGCCTAATTAACTGCCTAATTACCTGCCTAATTAGCTGCTTAATTGCTTGTCTAATTGCCTGCATAATTGCCTATCTAATTAAATGCCTAATTAACTGCCTAATTAACTGCCTAATTGCCTGCCTAATTGCCTGCTTAATTAATTGCATAATTGTCTGCCTAATTAACTGCCTAATTGCCTGCATAATTGCCTGCCTAATTAACTGTCAAAATGCCTGCCTTATTAACTGCCTTATTGCCTGCCTAATTATCTGCCTAATGGCCTGCCTTATTAACTGCCTAATTGCCTGATTAATTGCTTGCCTGCCTAATTGCCTGCCTAATTAAATGCCTAATTGCTTGCCTGATTGCCTGCATTATTGCCTGCCTAACTGCCTGCCCAATTGCCTGCTTAATTAATTGCTTAATTGCCTGCCTAATTGCCTGCCTAATTGCCTGTCTAATTGCCTGCCTCATTGCCTGCCTAATTGCTTGCCTAATTGCCTGCCTAATTGCATGCTTAATTAATTGCCTAATTGCCTGCCTAATTGCTTGCCTAATAACCTGCCTAATTGCATGCCCAATTAATTGCCTAATTGCCTGCCTAATTAACTGCCTAATTGCCTGCCTAATTGCTTGCCTGCCTAATTGCCTGCCTAATTGCTTGCTTAATTAACTGCCTTATTGCCTGCCTAATCGCCTATTTAATTGCTTGCCTAATTGCCTGCCTTATTATTTGCCTAATTGCCTGCCTATTGCCTGCATAATTAACTGCCAAATTGCCTGCCTAATAAGTGCCTAATTGCCTGCCTAATTGCCTGACTGAATTAACTGCCTAATTGACTGCCTAATTACCTGCCAAATTAGCTGCTTAATTGCCTGCCTAATTGCCTGCATAATTGCCTGCGTATTAAAATGCCTAATTGCCTGCCTAATTAACTGCCTAATTGCCTGCCTAATAAATGCCTTATTGCCTGCCTAATTGCCTGCCTAATTGCAGGCCTAATTAACTGCCTAATTACCTGCCTAATTATCTGCCAAATTCCCTTCCTAATTAACTGCATAATTGCCTGCCTAATTGCTTGCCTCATTGCCTGCCTAATTGCTTGCCTAATTGCCTGCCTAATTGCATGCTTAATTAATTGCCTAATTGCCTGCCTAATTGCTTGCCTAATACCCTGCCTAATTGCATGCCCAATTAATTGCCTAATTGCCTGCCTAATTAACTGCCTAATTGCCTGCCTAATTGCTTGCCTAATTGCCTGCCTAATTGCATGCTTAATTAATTGCCTAATTGCCTGCCTAATGGCCTGCCTAATTAACTGCCTAATTGCCTGCTTAATTAACTGCCTAATTGCCTGCCTAATAAATGCCTAATTGCCTGCCTAATTAACTGCCTAATTAACTGCCTTATTGCCTGCTTAATTGCTTGCCTGCCTAATTGCCTGCCTAATAGCTTGCCTAATTGCTTGCTTAATTAACTGCCTTATTGCCTGCCTAATTGCCTAATTAATTGCTTGCCTAATTGCCTGCCTAATTTTTTGCCTAATTGCCTGCCTAATTGCCTGCCTTATTTACTGCATAATTAACTGCCAAATTGCCTGCCTAATTAACTGCCTAATTGCCTGCCTAATAAATGCCTTATTGCCCACCTAATTGCTTGCCTAATTGCAGGCCTAATTAACTGCCTAATTAACTGCCTAATTACCTGCCTAATTACCTGCCTAATTAACTGCCAAATTCCCTGCCTAATTAACTGCCTAATTGCCTGTCTAATTGCCTGTTTAATATACTGCCTAATTGCCTGCCTAGTTATCTTACTTATGGCCTGCCTAATTAACTGCCTAATTGCCTGCTTTATTGCTTGCCTGCCTAATTGCCTGCCTAATTTATTGCCTAATTGCTTGCTTAATTAACTGCCTTATTGCCTGCCTAATTTCCTATTTAATTGCTTGCCTAATTGCCTGCCTTATTATTTGCCTAATTGCCTGCCTAATTGCCTGCCTTATTTACTGCATAATTAACTGCCAAATTGCCTGCCTATAACTGCCAAATTGCCTACCTAATTAACTGCCTAATTAACTGCCTAAATACTTGCCAAATTAGCTGCTTAATTGCCTGCCTAATTGCCGGCCTAATTGCCTGCCTAATTAAATGCCTTATGGCCTGCTTAATTGCCTGCTAATTGCCTGCCTAATTAAATGCCTAATTGCCTGCCTATTTAAATGCCTAATTGCCTTCCTAATTGACTGCCTAAATAAATGCCTTATTGCCTGCCTAATTAACTGCCTAATTGCCTGCCTAATTACCCGCCCAATTGCTTGCTTAATTAATTGCCTAATTGCCTGCCTAATA
Source organism: Bacillus rossius redtenbacheri (assembly GCF_032445375.1). Lineage (NCBI taxonomy): Eukaryota > Metazoa > Arthropoda > Insecta > Phasmatodea > Bacillidae > Bacillus > Bacillus rossius. Next base: position 139,208 of record NW_026962711.1, on the reverse strand, counting down.
GCCTGCCTAATTAACTGCCTAATTGCCTGCCTAATTAACTGAATAATTGCCTGCCTAATTGCTTGCCTAATTGCCTGCCTAATTGCATGCTTAATTAATTGCCTAATTGCCTGCCTAATTAACTGCCTAATTGCCTGCCTAATTAACTGCCTAATTGCCTGCCTAATAAATGCCTTATTGCCCACCTAATTGCTTGCCTAATTGCAGGCCTAATTAACTGCCTAATTAACTGCCTAATTACCTGCTTAATTAACTGCCAAATTCCCTGCCTAATTAACTGCCTAATTGCCTGTCTAATTGCCTGTTTAATATACTGCCTAATTGCCTGCCTAGTTATCTTACTAATGGCCTGCCTAATTAACTGCCTAATTGCCTGCTTTATTGCTTGCCTGCCTAATTGCCTGCCTAATTGCTTGCCTAATTGCTTGCTTAATTAACTGCCTTATTGCCTGCCTAATTTCCTAATTAATTGCTTGCCTAATTGCCTGCCTTATTATTTGCCTAATTGCCTGCCTAATTGCCTGCCTTATTTACTGCATAATTAACTGACAAATTGCCTGCCTATAACTGCCAAATTGCCTACCTAACTAACTGCCTAATTAACTGCCTAAATACCTGCCAAATTAGCTGCTTAATTGCCTGCCTAATTGCCGGCCCAATTGCCTGCCTAATTAAATGCCTAATAAACTGCCTAATTGCCTGCTTAATTAATTGCCTAATTGCCTGCCTAATTAACTGCCTAATTGCCTGCCTAATGAAATGCTTATTTGCCTGCCTAATTAACTTCTTAATTGCCTGCCTAACTGCCTGCCTAATTGCCTGCCTAATTGCCTGCCTTATTGCATGCTTAATTAATTGCCTAATTGCCTGCCTAATGCCTGTCTAATTAAATGCCTAATTGTCAGCCCAATTGCCTGCTTAATTGCTTGCTTTATTAATTGCCTAATTGCCTGCCTTATTGACTGCCTAATTAACTGCCTTTTTGCCTGCCTAATTAAATAACTAATTGCCTGCCTAATTAACTACCTAATTAACTGCCTAATTACCTGCCAAATTAGCTGTAATTTCCTGCCTATTTTCCTAAATAATTGCCTGCCTAATAAACTGCCTAATGGCCTGCCTAATTGCCTGCTTAATTAATTGCCTAATTGCTTGGATAATTCCCTGCCTAATAAACTGCCTAATTGCCTGCCTAATTAACTGCCTAATTGCCTGCTTAATTTATTGCCTAATTGCCTGCCTAATTGCCTGCCTAATTAAATGCCTTATTGCCTGCCTAATTATTTGCCTTATTGCCTGCCTTATGGACTGCCTAATTGCCTGCTTAATTAATTGCCTAATTGCCTTTCTAATTTACTGCCTAATTGCCTGCCTAATTGCCTGCCTAATTGCCTGCTTATTGTCAGCCTAATTGCCTGATAATTAAATGCCTAATTGCCTGCCTAATTAACTGCCTAATTGCCTGCCTAATTAACTGACTAATTGCCTGCCTAATTGCTTGCCTAATTGCCTGCCTAATTGCATGCCTTATTCATTGCCTTATTGCCTGCCTAATGGCCTGCCAAATTTACTGCCTAATTGCCTGCCTAATTAACTGCCTAATTGCCTGCCTAATAAATGCCTAATTGCCTGCCTAATTAACTGCTTAATTAACTGCCTAATTGCCTGCTTATTTGCTTGCCTGCCTAATTGCTTGCGTAATTGCTTGCTTAATTAACTGCCTTATTGCCTGCCTAATTGCCTAATTAATTGCTTGCCTAATTGCCTGCCTAATTATTTGCCTAATTGCCTGCCTAATTGCCTGCCTTATTTACTGCATAATTAACTGCCAAATTGCCTGCCTAATAACTGCCTAATTGCCTGCCTAATTAACAGCCTAATTAACTGCCTAATTACCTGCCAAATTAGCTGCTTAATTGCCTGCCTAATTAAATGCCTAATTGCCTGCCTAATTAACTGCTTATTGCCTGCCTTATTGCCTGCTTAATTAAATGCCTAATTGCCTGCCTAATTAACTGCTTATTGCCTGCCTTATTGCCTGCTTAATTAAATGCCTAATTGCCTGCCTAATTAACTGCCTAATTGCCTGCCTAATTAAATGCCTAATTGCCTGCCTAATTAAATGCTTAATTGCCTGCCTTATTAAATGCTTAATTGCCTGCCTAATTAACTGCTTAATTGCCTGCCTAATTGCCTGCCTAATTGCATTTTTAATTAATTGCCTAATTAACTGCTTAATTGCCTGCCTAATTGCCTGCCTAATTGCCTGCCTAATAAATGCCTGATTGCCTGCCTAATTGGCTGCCTAATTGCAGGCCTAATTAACTGCCTAATTACATGCCTAATTGCCTGCCTAATGCCTGCCTAATTAAATGCCTAATTGTCAGCCTAATTGCCTGCCTAATTGCTAGCTTTATTAATTGCCTAATTGCCTGCCTAATTGACTGCCTAATTAACTGCCTTATTGCCTGCCTAAATAAATAACTAATTGCCTGCCTAATTAACTACTTAATTAACTGCCTAATTACCTGCCAAATTAGCTGTAATTTCCTGCCTATTTGCCTGCATAATTGCCTGCCTAATAAACTGTTTAATGGCCTGCCTAATTGCCTGCTTAATTAATTGCCTAATTGCCTGCCTAATTCCCTGCCTAATAAACTGCCTAATTGCCTGCCTAATAAACTGCCTAATTGCCTGCTTAATAGACTGCTTAATTTATTGCCTAATTGCCTGCCTAATTGCCTGCCTAATTAAATGCCTAATTGCCTGCCTAATTAATTGCCTTATTGCCTGCCTAATTAATTTCCTAATTGCCTGCCTAATTGCCTGCCTAATTAACTGCCTAATTGCCTGCCTAATTGCCTGCTTAATTAATTGCCTAAATACCTGCCTAATTGCCTTCATAATTAACGGCCTTCTTGCCTGCCTAAATAAGTACCTTATTGCCTGCCTAATTAAATGCCTAATCGAATGCCTAATTGAATGCCTAATTGCCTGCCTAATTGCCTGCCTAATTGCCTGCCTAATTGCCTGCCTTATTGCCTGCCTAATTGCCTGCTTAATTAATTGCCTATTTGTCTGCCTAATTGCCTGCCTAATTGTCTGCCTAATTAACTGCCAAATTGCCTGCCTAATTAACTGCCTAATTAACTGCTCAATTGCCTGCCATATTGCCTGCCTAATAAACTGCCTAATTAAATGCCTAATTGCCTTCCTAATTGCCTGCTTAATTGCTTGCCTGCCTAATTAACTGCCTTATTGCCGACCTAATTGCCTGCCTAATTACCTGCATAATTGCCTGCCTAACTGCTTGCCAAATTAACTGACAAATTGTCTGCCTAATTAACTGCCTAATTGTCTGCCTAATTAACTGCCTAATTAAATGCCTAATTGCCTGTCTAATTGCCTGCCTAATATACTGCCTAATTGCCTGCCTAATTATCTTCCTAATGGCCTGCCTAATTAACTGCCTAATTGCCTGCTTAATTGCTTGCCTGCCTAATTGCCTGCTTAATTGCTTGCCTAATTGCTTGCTTAATTAACTGCCTTATTGCCTGCCTAATCGCCTAATTAATTGCTTGCCTAATTGCCTGCCTTATTTTTAGCCTAATTGCCTGCCTAATTGCCTGCCTATTGCCTGCATAATTAACTGCCAAATTGCCTGCCTAATAACTGCCTAATTGCCTGCCTAATTAACTGCCTAATTGACTGCCTAATTACCTGCCAAATTAGCTGCTTAATTTCCTGCCTATTTAAATACCTAATTGCCTGCCTAATTGCCTGCCTAATTGCCTGCCTAATAAAATGCCTTATTGCCTGCCTAATTAACTGCATAATTGCCTGCCTAAATACCTGCCTAATTGCCTGCTTAATTAATTGCCTAATTGCCTGCCTAATTGCCTGCCTAATTAACTGCCTAATTGCCTGCTTAATTAACTGCCTAATTGCCTGCCTAATTAACTGCCTAATTGCCTGCCTTATAAATGCCTTATTGCCTGCCTAATTGCCTGCCTAATTGCAGGCCTAATTAACTGCCTAATACCTGCCTAATTAACTGCCAAATTCCCTTCCTAATTAACTGCCTAATTGCCTGTCTAATTGCCTGCCTAATATACTGCCTAATTGCCTGCCTAGTTATCTTCCTAATGGCTTGCCTAATTAACTGCCTAATTGCCTGCTTAATTACTTGCCTGCCTAATTGCCTGCCTAATTGCTTTCCTAATTGCTTGCTTAATTAACTGCCTTATTGCCTGCCTAATTGCCTAATTAATTGTTTGCATTATTGCCTGCCTAATTATTTGCCTAATTGACTGCCTAATTACCTGCCAAATTAGCTGCTTAATTGCCTGCCTAATTGCCAGCCTAATTGCCAGCCTAATTGCCTGCCTAATTGCAGGCCTAATTCACTGCCTAATTTCCTGCCTAATTAACTGCAAAATTCCCTGCCTTATTAACATCCTAATTGCCTGCCTTATTGCCTGCCTAATAAATGCCTTATTGCCTGCCTAATTGCCTGCCTAATTGCAGGCCTAATTAACTGCCTAATTACATGCCTAATTGCCAGCCTGATTGCCAGCCTGATTGCCTGCCTAATTGCCTGCCCAATTAATTGCCTTATTGCCTGCCTAATTGCCTGCATAATTAACTGCCTAATTGCCTGCATAATTGCCTGCCTAATTGCCTGCCCAATTAATTGCCTTATTGCCTGCCTAATTGCCTGCCTAATTATCTGCTTAATTGCCTGCCTAATTGCCTGCCCAATTAATTGCCTTATTGCCTGCCTAATTGCCTGCCTAATTAACTGCCTAATTGCCTGCCTAATTGCCTGCCTAATTAAATGCATAATTGCCTGCCTAATTATCTGCTTAATTGCCTGCCTAATTACCTGCCTAATTCCCTGCCTAATTGCCTGCCTAATTATCTGTATATGGCCTGCCTAATTAACTGCCTAATTGCCTGCTTAATTGGTGCCTGCCTAATTTCCTGCCTAATTGCCTGCCTAATAGAATGCCTAATTGCCTGCCTGATTGCCTGCCTGATTGCCTGCCTAATTAACTGCCAAATTCCCTGCCTAATTAACTGCCTAATTGCCTGTCTTATTGCCTGCCTAATATACTGCCTAATTGCCTGCCTAATTATCTTCCTAATGGCCTGCCTAATTAACTGCCTAATTGCCTTCTTAATTGCTTGCCTGCCTAATTGCCTGCCTAATTGCTTGCCTAATTGCTTGCTTAATTAACTGCCTTATTGCCTGCCTAATCGCCTAATTAATTGCTTGCCTAATTGCCTGCCTTAATATTTGCCTAATTGCCTGCCTAATTGCCTGCCTATTGCCTGCATAATTAACTGCCAAATTGCCTGCCTAATAACTGCCTAATTGCCTGCCTAATTAACTGCCTAATTGACTGCCTAATTACCTGCCAAATTAGCTGCTTAATTGCCTGCCTAATTGCCTGCATAATTGCCTGCCTATTTAAATGCCTAATTGCCTGCCTAAATAAATGCCTAATTGCCTGCCTAAATAAATGCCTAATTGCCTGCCTAAGTAACTGCCTAATTGCCTGCCTAATTACCTGCCTAATTGCCTGCTTAATTAATTGCCTAATTGCCTGCCTAATTGTTTGCCTAATTAACTGCCTAATTGCCTGCCTAATTAAATGCCTAATTGCCAGCCTAATTAAATGCTTAATTGCCTGCCTAATAAACTGCTTAATTGCCTGCCTAATTGCCTGCCTAATTGCCTCCCTTATTGCATGCTTAATTAATTGCCTAATTGCCTGCCTAAATGCCTGCCTAATAAATGCCTTATTGCCTGCCTAATTGCCTGCCTAATTGCAGGCCTAATTAACTGCATAATTACATGCCTAATTGCCAGCCTAATGCCTGCCTAATTAAATGCCTAATTGTCAGCCTAATTGCCTGCCTAATTGCTTGCTTTATAAATTGCCTAATTGCTTAACTAATTGACTGCTTATTAACTGCCTTATTGCCTGCCTAATTAAATAACTAATTGCCTGCCTAATTAACTGCCTAATTGCCTGCTTAATTGACTGCTTAATTTTTTGCCTAATTGCCTGCCTAATTAAATGCCTAATTGCCTGCCTAATTAACTGTCAAATTCCCTGCCTAATTAACTGCCTAATTGCCTGTCTAATTGCCTGCCTAATATACTGCCTAATTGCTTCCTAATTATCTTCCTAATGGCCTGCCTAATTAACTGCCTAAATGCCTGCTTAATTGCTTGCCTGCCTAATTGCTTGCCTAATTGCTTGCTTAATTAACTGCCTTATTGCCTGCCTAATCGCCTAATTAATTGCTTGCCTAATTGCCTGCCTTACTATTGCCTAATTGCCTGCCTAATTGCCTGCCTATTGCCTGCATAATTAACTGCCAAATTGCCTGCCTAATAACCGCCTAATTGCCTGCCTAATATCTGCCTAATTGACTGCTTAATTAATTACCTAATTGCCTGCCTAATTGCCTGCATAATTGCTTGCCTAATTGCTTGCTTAATTAACTGCCTTATTGCCTGCCTAATCGCCTAATTAATTGCTTGCCTAATTGCCTGCCTTAATATTTGCCTAATTGCCTGCCTAATTGCCTGCCTATTGCCTGCATAATTAACTGCCAAATTGCCTGCCTAATAACTGCCTAATTGCCTGCCTAATTAACTGCCTAATTGACTGCCTAATTACCTGCCAAATTAGCTGCTTAATTGCCTGCCTAATTGCCTGCATAATTGCCTGCCTATTTAAATGCCTAATTGCCTGCCTAAATAAATGCCTAATTGCCTGCTTAATTAATTACCTAATTGCCTGCCTAATTGCCTGCCTAATTGCTTGCCTAATTGCTTGCTTAATTAACTGCCTTATTGCCTGCCTAATCGCCTAATTAATTGCTTGCCTAATTGCCTGCCTTACTATTGCCTAATTGCCTGCCTAATTGCCTGCCTATTGCCTGCATAATTAACTGCCAAATTGCCTGCCTAATAACCGCCTAATTGCCTGCCTAATATCTGCCTAATTGACTGCTTAATTAATTACCTAATTGCCTGCCTAATTGCCTGCCTAATTGCTTGCCTAATTGCTTGCTTAATTAACTGCCTTATTGCCTGCCTAATCGCCTAATTAATTGCTTGCCTAATTGCCTGCCTTAATATTTGCCTAATTGCCTGCCTAATTGCCTGCCTATTGCCTGCATAATTAACTGCCAAATTGCCTGCCTAATAACTGCCTAATTGCCTGCCTAATTAACTGCCTAATTGACTGCCTAATTACCTGCCAAATTAGCTGCTTAATTGCCTGCCTAATTGCCTGCATAATTGCCTGCCTATTTAAAAGCCTAATTGCCTGCCTAAATAAATGCCTAATTGCCTGCCTAAGTAACTGCCTAATTGCCTGCCTAATTACCTGCCTAATTGCCTGCTTAATTAATTGCCTAATTGCCTGCCTAATTGTTTGCCTAATTAACTGCCTAATTGCCTGCCTAATTAAATGCCTAATTGCCAGCCTAATTAAATGCTTAATTGCCTGCCTAATAAACTGCTTAATTGCCTGCCTAATTGCCTGCCTAATTGCCTCCCTTATTGCATGCTTAATTAATTGCCTAATTGCCTGCCTAAATGCCTGCCTAATAAATGCCTTATTGCCTGCCTAATTGCCTGCCTAATTGCAGGCCTAATTAACTGCATAATTACATGCCTAATTGCCAGCCTAATGCCTGCCTAATTAAATGCCTAATTGTCAGCCTAATTGCCTGCCTAATTGCTTGCTTTATAAATTGCCTAATTGCTTAACTAATTGACTGCTTATTAACTGCCTTATTGCCTGCCTAATTAAATAACTAATTGCCTGCCTAATTAACTGCCTAATTGCCTGCTTAATTGACTGCTTAATTTATTGCCTAATTGCCTGCCTAATTAAATGCCTAATTGCCTGCCTAATTAACTGTCAAATTCCCTGCCTAATTAACTGCCTAATTGCCTGTCTAATTGCCTGCCTAATATACTGCCTAATTGCTTCCTAATTATCTTCCTAATGGCCTGCCTAATTAACTGCCTAAATGCCTGCTTAATTGCTTGCCTGCCTAATTGCTTGCCTAATTGCTTGCTTAATTAACTGCCTTATTGCCTGCCTAATCGCCTAATTAATTGCTTGCCTAATTGCCTGCCTTACTATTGCCTAATTGCCTGCCTAATTGCCTGCCTATTGCCTGCATAATTAACTGCCAAATTGCCTGCCTAATAACCGCCTAATTGCCTGCCTAATATCTGCCTAATTGACTGCTTAATTAATTACCTAATTGCCTGCCTAATTGCCTGCATAATTGCCTGCCTAATTGCCTGCCTAATTAACTGCCAAATTACCTGCGTAATTAACTGCCTTACTGCCTGCCTTATTAAATGCCTAATTACCTGCCAACTTAGCTGTTAATTTGCCTACCTAATTGCCTGCATAATTGCCTGCCTAATTAACTGCCTAATGGCCTGCCTAATTGCCTGCCTAATTAAATGCCTAATTGCCTGCCTAATTAATTGCCTTATTGCCTGCCTAATTGCCTGCCTAATTAACTGCCTAATTCCCTGCCTAATTCCCTGCCTAATTGCCTGCATAATTGCCTGCCTAATTGCCTGCCTAATTAAATGCCTAATTGCCTGCCTAATTAAATGCCTAATTGCCTGCCTAATTAATTGCCTAATTGCCTGCCTAATTGCCTGCCTAATTAACTGCATAATTCCCTGCCTAATTAACTGCCTAATTGCCTGCCTAATTGCCTGCATAATTGCGTGCCTAATTAACTGCCTAATGGCCTGCATAATTGCCTGCCTAATTGCCTGCATAATTGCCTGCCTAATTAAATGCCTAATTGCCTGTTTGATTGCCTGCATAATTGCCTGCCTTACTGCCTGCCTATTTGCCTGCCTAATTGCCTGCTTAATTAACTGCCAAATTCCCTGCCTAATTAACTGCTTAATTGCCTGTCTAATTGCCTGCCTAATATACTGCCTAATTTCCTGCCTAATTATCTTCCTAATGGCCTGCCTAATTAACTGCCTAATTGCCTGCCTAATTGCTTGCTTTCCTAATTGCCTGCCTAATTGCTTGCCTAATTGCATGCTTAATTAACTGCCTTATTGCCTGCCTAATTGCCTAATTAATTGCTTGCCTAATTGCCTGCCTAATTATTTGCCTAATTGCCTGCATAATTGCCGACCTAAGTAACTGCCTAATGGCCTGCCTAATTGCCTGCCTTATTATTTGCCTAATTGCCTGCCTAATTGCCTGCCTATTGCCTGCATATTTAACTGACAAATTGCCTGCCTAATGACTGCCTAATTGCCTGCCTAATTAACTGCCTAATTAACTGCCTAATTACCTGCCAAATTAGCTGCTTAATTGACTGCCTAATTAACTAACTAATTGCCTGCCAAATTGCATGCTTAATTAATTGCCTAATTGCCTGCCTAATTAACTGCCTAATTGACTGCCTAATAAATGCCTTATTGCCTGCCTAATTGCCTGCCTAATTGCAGGCCTAACTAACTGCCTAATTACATGCCTAATTGCCTGCCTAATGCCTGCCTAATTAAATGCCTAATTGTCAGCCTAATTGCTTGCCTAATTGCTTGCTTTATTAATTGCCTAATTGCCTGCCTAATTGACTGCCAAATTTACTGCCTTATTGCCTTCCTAAATAAATAACTAATTGCCTGCCTAATTAACTGCCTAATTACCTGCCAAATTAGCTGTAATTTCCTGCCTATTTGCCTGCATAATTACCTGCCTAATAAACTTTTTATTGGCCTGCCTAATTGCCTGCTTAATTAATTGCCTAATTGCCTGCTAATTCCCTGCCTAATAAACTGCCTAATTGCCTGCCTAATTAACTGCCTAATTGCCTGCTTAATTGACTGCTTAATTTATTGCCTAATTGCCTGCCTAATTAAATGCCTAATTGCCTGTCTAATTAATTGCCTTATTGCCTGCCTAATTGCCTGCCTAATTGCCTGCCTAATTGCCTGCCTAATTAACTGCCTAATTGCCTGCTTAATTAAATGCCTAAATACCTGCCTAATTGCCTTCCTAATTAACGGCCTTATTGCCTGCCTAAATAAGTACCTTATTGCCTGCCTAATTAAATGCCTAATTGCCTGCCTAATTGCCTGCCTAATTGCCTGCCTTATTGCCTGCCTAATTGCCTGCTTAATTAATTGCCTATTTGCCTGCCTAATTGCCTGCCTAATTGCCTGCCTAATTAACTGCCTAATTGCCTGCCTAATTAACTGCCTAATTAACTGCTCAATTGCCTGCCTTATTGCATGCCTAATAAACTGCCTAATTAAATGCCAAATTGCCTTCCTAATTGCCTGCTTAATTGCTTGCCTGCCTAATTAACTGCCTAATTGCCGACCTAATTGCCTGCCTAATTACCTGCATCGTTGCCTGCCTAACTGCCTGCCTAATTAACTGCCAAATTATCTGCCTAATTAACTTCCTAATTGTCTGCCTAATTAACTGCCTAATTAAATGCCTAATTCCCTGTCTAATTGCCTGCTTAATATACTGCCTAATTGCCTGCCTAATTATCTTCCTAATGGCCTGCCTAATTAACTGCCTAATTGCCTGCTTAATTGCTTGCCTGCCTAATTGCCTGCTTAATTGCTTGCCTGCCTAATTGCCTTCCTAATTGCCTGCTTAATTGCTTGCCTGCCTAATTAACTGCCTAATTGCCGACCTAATTGCCTGCCTAATTACCTGCATCGTTGCCTGCCTAACTGCCTGCCTAATTAACTGCCAAATTATCTGCCTAATTAACTTCCTAATTGTCTGCCTAATTAACTGCCTAATTAAATGCCTAATTGCCTGTCTAAGTGCCTGCCTAATATACTGCCTAATTGCCTGCCTAATTATCTTCCTAATGGCCTGCCTAATTAACTGCCTAATTGCCTGCTTAATTGCTTGCCTGCCTAATTAACTGCCTAATTGCCGACCTAATTGCCTGCCTAATTACCTGCATCGTTGCCTGCCTAACTGCCTGCCTAATTAACTGCCAAATTATCTGCCTAATTAACTTCCTAATTGTCTGCCTAATTAACTGCCTAATTAAATGCCTAATTGCCTGTCTAATTGCCTGCCTAATATACTGCCTATTGCCTGCATAATTAACTGCCAAATTGCCTGCCTAATAACTGCCTAATTGCCTGCCTAATTAACTGCCTAATTGACTGCCTAATTACCTGCCAAATTAGCTGCTTAATTGCCTGCCTAATTGCCTGCATAATTGCCTGCCTATTTAAATACCTAATTGCCTGCCTAATTGCCTGCCTAATTAAATGCCTAATTGCCTGCCTAATTAACTGCTTAATTGCCTGCCTAATTAACTGCCTAATTGCCTGCTTAATTACTTGCCTGCCTAATTGCCTGCCTAATTGCTTTCCTAATTGCTTGCTTAATTAACTGCCTTATTGCCTGCCTAATTGCCTAATTAATTGCTTGCGTAATTGCCTGCCTAATTATTTGCCTAATTGACTGCCTAATTACCTGCCTAATTGCCTGCCTAATTGCCTGCCTTATTGCCTGCATAATTAACAGCCAAATTGCCTGCCTAATAACTGCCTAATTGCCTGCCTAATTACCTGCCAAATTAGCTGCTTAATTGCCTGCCTAATTGCCGGCATAATTGCCTGCCTAATTGACTGCCTAATTGACTGCCTAATTGCCTGCTTAATTAATTGCCTAATTGCCTGCCTAATTAACTGCGTAATTGCCTGCCTAATTAAATGCCTAATTGCCTGCCTAATTAGATGCTTAATTGCCTGCCTAATTGCCTGCCTAATTGCCTGCCTAATTGCCTGCCTTTTGCATGCTTAATTAATTGCCTAATTGCCTGCCGAATTGCCTGCCTATTTAACTGCATAATTGCTTGCCTAATTGCCTGCCTAATTGCCTGCCTAATTGCTTGCTTTATAAATTGCCTAATTGCTTGCCTAATTGACTGCCTAATTAACTGCCTTATTGCCTGCCTTATTAAATAACTAATTGCCTGCCTAATTAACTACTTAATTAACTGCTTAATTACCTGCCAAATTAGCTGTAATTTCCTGCCTATTTGCCTGCATAATTGCCTGCCTAATAAACTGCCTAATGGCCTGCCTAATTGCCTGCTTAATTAATTGCCTAATTGCCTGCCTAATTGCCTTCCTAATAAACTGCCTTATTGCCTGCCTAAATAAGTACCTTATTGCATGCCTAATTAAATGCCTAATTGAATGCCTAATTGCCTGCCTAATTGCCTGCCTAATTGCCTGCCTAATTGTCTGCCTTATTGCCTGCCTAATATCCTGCTTAATTAATTGCCTATTTGCCTGCCTAATTGCCTGCCCAATTGCCTGCCTAATTAACTGCCTTATTGCCTGCCTAATTAACTGCCTAATTACCTGCTCCTAATTGCCTGCTTAATTGCTTGCCTGCCTAATTGCCTGTCTAATTGCCTGCCTAATTGCCTTCCTAATTAATTGCCCAATTGCCTGCCTTATTGACTGCCTAATTGCCTGCTTTATTAATTGCCTAATTGCCTTTCTAATTTACTGCCTAATTGCCTGCCTAATTGCCTGCTTATTGCCTGCCTAATTGACTGCCTAATTAAATGCATAATTGGCTACCTAATTATCTTCTTAATTGCCTGCCTGATTGCCTGCCTAATTCCCGGCCCAATTCCCTGCCTAATTGCCTGCCTAATTAAATGCCTAATTGCCTGCCTAATTACCTGCATAATTGCCTGCCTAACTGCCTGCCTATTTGCCTGCCTATTTGCCTGCCTAATTAACTGCCAAATTGTCTGCCTAATTAACTGCCTAATTGTCTGCCTAATTAACTGCCTAATTAACTGCCGAATTGCCTGTCTAATTGCCTGCCTAATATACTGCCTAATTGCCTGCCTAATTATCTTTCTAATTGCCTGCCTAATTAACTGCCTAATTGCCTGTTAAATTGCTTGCCTGCCTAATTGCCTTCTTAATTGCTTGCCTAATTGCTTGCTTAATTAACTGCCTTATTGCTGCCTAATTGCCTAATTAGTTGCTTGCCTAATTGCCTGCCTTATTATTTGCATAATTGCCTGCCTAATTGCCTGCCTATTGCCTGCATAATTAACTGCCAAATTGCCTGCCTATTAACTGCCTAATTGCCTGCCTAATTAACTGCCTAATTAACAGCCTAATTACCTGCCAAATTAGCTGCTTAATTGCCTGCCTAATTGCTTGCATAATTGCCTGCCTATTTAAATGCCTAATTGCCTGCCTAATTGCCTGCCTAATTAAATGCCTAATTGCCTGCCTAATTAACTGCCTAATTGCCTGCCTAATTGCTTGCCTAATTGCCTGCTTTTTGCCTGCCTAATTGCCTGCCTAATTAAATGCATAATTGCCTGTCTAATAATCTTCTTAATTGCCTGCCTAATTGCCTGCCTAATTAACTGCCTAATTGCCTGCCTAATTAACTGCCTAATTGCCTGCCTAATTGCCTGCCTTATTGCCTGCTGTACACAAACGTGTACGTGATGAAACTAAGATTTTCCATTTTTAATTACTCAGAACGTTATTCCAGGACTTAATACAAGGGCGCCAGAGGTCATCAATAATTAAAAACAAAATAACACAAAAAAAACTTATTTTATTGTTTTAATCATAATGAGAAACCTTGAGTCATGGAAATAATAACCAAACAAACAAATATTAAATAAAGTCTATGGGATGTCGTAGATAACCTGACTCTTGAATAAAATACAAAATAAATAAATTTCCTGAAATTGTTCACTGAGTAAAAGTTTTGGGGTTTTGCTCCGGCTTGCTCGAGCATGAAACGCCTAACCAAAAGAATTCTGGACTTGTGTACATATAGTTTGTGCCAATGTGAGTTAATTTGCTGTTAATCGCCGAAAGTCAATGTTCTACTAATTTTATAATAATCCAAAGTTTATATAATTATAGTTCGCGTATGTTGACGGTAAAATTTACGCCAATTTTAATATATAGCGATGATGCAGACCATACCTTAACTATAGATGCTTAATGTCGTTCGTAAAATACTTCGTCGCTCACGTGAATTGAATGCGATTATTCTGCATTCAATTACAGGGCGTCAATTAACATTGCCCAGTATTTTGACGTAATTTCCAGATCAATAACGCCGAAATTAGCATCGCCACGAACGAAATATTCCCAGAGGGAATACACTACCTCATGCACTAAATGGCGTCATTTTCCACTCTTTTTCTTCTCTCTTGCCGAAATTAAATTGTTAATTGAAAAGGGCCAATCACGGCCGCGACACGTTAGCGTCCTTTTTAATGAAGCCAATGAAATGTCAATATCAATCAAGCATAGGCTCGTTAAAGCTGTTCCGAACGCCGCGCGATTATTTATTTTAGCAGTTGTCATGACGACACAGCACGAGATGCGCGCGCCGCCATGCGTGGAACAAAACAAAACACTGCCGAAAGTATCGGGAAGCGGTATTAACCTCGAACGTAAAACAATAATAAACAGTTTCATTTAGTCTGATAATACCGTAGTATTACAGTGCCGCTCCCGATATAAATTTATATTTCACTGTCCAAAAAGTTAAATTCAATTTAGATCGTTAAAACAAATAACTGGAACTGGTTACTTCACAAGTTGGCAACATTGCGATGAAAGTTGAAAAACGTTATTCTCTTGCCAAACGACACTACTCTTCGTAGGCTGGACAGTCGCACTGTTGTTTGTAAACATGATCTGTCTAAATGTTGTGGAGTATCAGTTACCTGATTAGGCGAAGCAAGGATGTAGAAGAAGGCTCACCAATCTCCATACATGGTAAGTGACAGCTGAGCAGAGAGGTCGACTGCGGTGTAAACCACAGTGCTGGGATGGCGGTTCAGCCAACAATACCCTGTTGTAGGCGATCGACGTCGTGAAGACTGCTGGACCAGTGTGCTGTTCATCGATGATCGCATCACCTGATGTCACCAATGACATCACGATGGATGCCGTGGTGTCGTGCTGATGCGGACCCACCGGGTCTGCGGCGTGTTCGCTGGGGTCGTACCAACTGGTACGAGCTGCTGAGTCAAATGTCCAACACATGACTCTACATGTGCCTTGGACTACTGCTGCTGCTGCTGCTGCAGCTGCTGCAGCTGCATCTACTGCTGCAGACGGTGTCGAAGGGGATCGCAACAAAACTCGTTCAATTCGTCGGCAATCAGAAGACACACACACGTTAATCACACGTCCTATAACAGTTCTTATCACTTGCGCGATATGAATATACAGCGTCCTGTGATCGTGCCTCATGCTATCACTAACCCCTCTTCTTCTCTTGCTCCCCTACTCCAACATAAATTAAATGACTCGAGATTCCTCAAACTCATAAAATTAATAATTCATAACAACTTAATAATAAATATAAACATTAATTGAACACATAATAACTGTTAAATAATAAGGTAATGCATAAATAAACAGTATTTGCAACAATAACATTGCATAGTGTTTTTCAATAACAACAACAGGTTATTGTTTACCTTTATTGTAGGTGATGAATAAATAAAATATATTTTATGGATGTTATCAACATATCTTCATCTAGTAAATAATTACATTCAATTTCTTAATTGATATTTGTCAATAATATTGGGCTTTCAAAAACATATTAGCATATTTAATATGCTTCTCACATATCATATGTGAATATTTTCCTTCATCACATGTTATACATTATTTACAAGAAGAGACATTATTTGCTTCTCAGCTATGAAATAATGACAATAACCTCAAGATAAATATTATTGATTGAGTGCTAGTGTATAGTGTTTATGTTTTTAAAGCTGTTCATTAAAGACAATCTTTAAAATTCTTTATCTTTCATTTCTTCTTTTCTCAATATAAAGTGGAGTGTTTTTACATCCTATTCATAAGAGTGTGGATGAAGTTGATATCCACTTATAGTTTCGGGTGTCCTGTGGGAACCCAATTAAAGTGCATTATTAACTACTAGACGATGAAGAAGCATAGGTAGGGGCAAGGCAGTAGCCTGGATCAAACTGTAAGTACTCATACCAACAAGTGTGTTCATTTAGTAGGATATTAGTCAACTCATCTTTAGGCCATTAATTATATGTAGTATTTAGTTGTGTGTTGCCTTAGTTATACATTGTAATATGTCACATAGTGTTTGTACACATCTTATGCCAAATATTATTTAAAACTCACGTGTATATCCATTGCTAATATGGTCGAACTCGACTAATAGGGTGATAATAACTGTGTCTCAACACAGTAACTGTACACACAGTACATAATATTTGGTATGTCTCTCTAGGACAATGTACCAAACCAACGCTCAGGCAACACATATGCTCCAAGCACAACTATCAGTTGGAATAAAATCATCAACTGACAAACACCCTAATTCTTCGAATATAAATTACCATATCGAAGCAATGAGGTACCTATACACCTGGATTACCTCTATCAACTCATGATATATATAATTAAATTTCCTTAGCAACATAAACAATACAATGGTTTTTAGCATAACACAAGTAATAATGGTACATATTTGGTGTTCTAATTCACCACAGGTGTTTTGTAAGGCCTAAGCTGACTCAAATTGTAATTCCCTACAATTTTTCCTGTATCAGGGTCCTGTAGAGTGTAGCAGTTACATTTCTCCACAGCTACTACTTTGTAGGGACCAGAGTACAATAAAAATAGTTTCTTCGCTAGATGAGCCCACTTGTTACTAGTTGGTGCTGTACGGCGTAGAACTAAGTCTCCTACAGTGAATTTACTGATCCTAGATGCTGGCTTCCTTTTCTTCCTAAGGTCGGCTTCTCTTTTTAATTTGTCTCGTACCAGTTCTTCGATTTCTTGCTCTATTCCTTCTCTGTTGTTAGCCCCTCCATGTCATGTTCAGGTGTGTCTCTTTCGGGTATAAGGTTGATGGTAATACCTACAACCTTACTGAGCATAATTATTTTGATGCTCCTCAATTACAGCTTGAGAGTAGCTGCAATTCGCAGTCTGCTGAGGCTGCGTTACTGTGCAATTGGGTGGGATCGGCTGCTGCCGAGCAAAATATCCTCGCTGCATGGGATACGATGTGGTTGGAGGATGGTTGAGTGTAGAGAAACTCGCTGGTGATTGATTCACAGGAGCGGTGTCTGCTACAGGGGGATGCAACATATGCTGTTGCATATTGTTGGGCGGCTGACGGTTTGAGTAACTCCTGTACTCCCACCTGGGTGGCCTTCCATTTGGATCTTCAGGACGGTAATGCTTTCCCCACCACTGGTTTTGGTTGTCGGTGTAGGGTTTCTTCGGCTGGCGGTTTCCTTGATGTTGAGGTTGGAATTCCCTCCTGGTCTTCCACTTCCCTGTCCGGTACTGTTTCGCAGGCTGCCATGACGTGCAGTGGACGTTGGCCTTGCCGCCGTCGTTACCACGCTGCCAGGGTGTGTAGAGTGGTGCTGCCTTCTGATGTGCTGGCTTGAGGTCTTTCTCCACCTCACTATTGTTGTTCCTGGACAGCCGCTCCAGCCGGTCGAAAGGGAGGACCTGTTCGCGGAACTCTGTGATATTGTTGAAGCTACGCCCTGTCAAATGTACTTGGTACTTGATGGGTAGCTGGGAGGTCACCATCGCCATGAACTCAATATCACCCATCTCTGGTTCAAGGTAGCGCGTCCTCTCGAACATTTGAGACAAGTGTGTCTCCAGAGTTCTGTTCTTCTTGCTATCATACCGCTCGGTATGCAGACGTGCCCTCAGTGTTCCCTGTATTTTCACATTCCAAAACTGCTGTTTGAAATGGCTTTTGAATTCTTGGTAGGAAGTGATGGTACTTTATAATACCTCCCACCAGTAATACGCATGGTCTCTCAGTGCAGTTGCCATGCATTTCAGGCGTTCAGTATCACTTAGCCTGAACATGTCAGCGTATTCCTCGAAACGTCGAAGGAATCTCATTGGATTCTCTCCTTCATGAGCAGAGAACCTAGGCATCGCCTCTGACCATTGGCGTGCCGGGTGGTGCATCACTGCAACTGGGTCCAATGTGGTGTGTGTGTTAGCTGGGTTGGAGTGTGTGATTGGGAGCTCAGGTTGCTCAACCTGCGGTGAATCACAGCTACTGAGGATTTCATTGGCATTGGTGTTCAGGGCTGGGGCCAATGCTACATGGTGACTGGAGGTTCGAGTAAGATTGTCTACCCTCAACTGCAATACCTTCTCTTGTAGCTTGCCTACCTGCTGCTCTATGTCCATCGAAAACTCTGTCTGCCTTTTTACTAATGTGTCCACCTGCTCCCTCATGTCTGTGGTATGATTGATTACTACATTTTCAATCATGGTCTGGCATGTAGATTGTATATTTTCCAGACTACAGCTGTTCTGAGCAGCTTGCTCAGCCAATTGATTTAACCTGTCATTCAGCTGGCTAGTCTGGGTAGTTAACTCTGCTGCTAACCTAGTTGTTGTACTGCTACATTGTTGTTGTATTAGCTGCAACTGTGTCTCCGTGTAGTTCTCGTGTTCTGCCAACCGTACAGAAATAGCAGACACACTACTCTTAACTTCACTCATTTCCTTTTGAAGAGTGTTATTAATAGACTCCTTAGTGTCCCTGAGACCTTCCTCCAGCCTAGCATTCTGTTCTTGTTGTTGTTTGTCTAATTGCTGTCGAAGATTCTCCTCCAACCTATCACTAGTGCCCTGGAGACTCTCCTCTAACTTAGCACTAGTGCCCTGGAGACTCTCCTCTAACTTAGCACTCCTGGCACTTTGTTCCTGAAAACTAGCTTGCTGTTGTTGGTGGTTAGCTTTCACCTCCTGCCACATGCTTTGCAGCATGATGAGCAAGCTAGCACTTGTTTCATTACTTATTGCAGCTGGCAATAAAGGCAAAGGTGTGTGTGGTGTGGTGGTAGCTTGGGGTTGTGTCACATCTACTCTAGCCGCTCCAGCATGTGTTACTGGGGTAACAAAATCTGTGTTAGGTACTTGGCTAGGTGATGTGGGAACAGACACATCTACAGAGTGTGTAGACTCCACACTGCTGTCCCTGGAGCTGTCCTGACTGACACGTCTACTCCTTCCCCTAGTTTCCATATTTACTGTTTTAATTTACCACACAAAACACAATACAAATATGCACACTATCGGCCCCACAGTTCGTGCGCCAGAAAAATGTGTTTCTAATCTTATTCCCTTCTGTACACAAACGTGTACGTGATGAAACTAAGATTTTCCATTTTTAATTACTCAGAACGTTATTCCAGGACTTAATACAAGGGCGCCAGAGGTCATCAATAATTAAAAACAAAATAACACAAAAAAAACTTATTTTATTGTTTTAATCATAATGAGAAACCTTGAGTCATGGAAATAATAACCAAACAAACAAATATTAAATAAAGTCTATGGGATGTCGTAGATAACCTGACTCTTGAATAAAATACAAAATAAATAAATTTCCTGAAATTGTTCACTGAGTAAAAGTTTTGGGGTTTTGCTCCGGCTTGCTCGAGCATGAAACGCCTAACCAAAAGACTTCTGGACTTGTGTACATATAGTTTGTGCCAATGTGAGTTAATTTGCTGTTAATCGCCGAAAGTCAATGTTCTACTAATTTTATAATAATCCAAAGTTTATATAATTATAGTTCGCGTATGTTGACGGTAAAATTTACGCCAATTTTAATATATAGCGATGATGCAGACCATACCTTAACTATAGATGCTTAATGTCGTTCGTAAAATACTTCGTCGCTCACGTGAATTGAATGCGATTATTCTGCATTCAATTACAGGGCGTCAATTAACATTGCCCAGTATTTTGACGTAATTTCCAGATCAATAACGCCGAAATTAGCATCGCCACGAACGAAATATTCCCAGAGGGAATACACTACCACACGCACTAAATGGCGTCATTTTCCACTCTTTTTCTTCTCTCTTGCCGAAATTAAATTGTTAATTGAAAAGGGCCAATCACGGCCGCGACACGTTAGCGTCCTTTTTAATGAAGCCAATGAAATGTCAATATCAATCAAGCATAGGCTCGTTAAAGCTGTTCCGAACGCCGCGCGATTATTTATTTTAGCAGTTGTCATGACGACACAGCACGAGATGCGCGCGCCGCCATGCGTGCAACAAAACAAAACACTGCCGAAAGTATCGGGAAGCGGTATTAACCTCGAAAGTAAAACAATAATAAACAGTTTCAGTTAGTCTGATAATACCGTAGTATTACACTGCCATATTGCCTGCTTAATTGCCTGCTTAATTAATTACCTAATTGCCTGCATAATTGCCTCCCTAATTGCCTGCCTAATTAACTGCCAAATTACCTGCGTAATTAACTGCCTTATTGCCTGCCTAATTAACTGCCTAATTACCTACCAACTAAGCTGCTTAATTGCCTGCATAATTGCCTGCCTAATTACCTGCCTAATGGCCTGCGTAATTGCCTGCCTAATTGCTTGCCTAATTGCTTGCTTAATTACTGCCCTATTACCTGCCTAATCGCCTAATTAATTGCTTGCCTAATTGCCTGCCTTATTATTTGCCTTTGCTTGCCTAATTGCCTGCCTAATTGCTTGCCTAATTGCCTGCCTTATTATTTGCCTAATTGCCTGCCTAATTGCCTGCCTAATTGCCTGCCTATTGCCTGCATAATTAACTGCCAAATTGCCTGCCTTATAACATCCTAATTGCCTGCCTAATTAACTGCCTAATTGCCAGCCTAATGCCTGCCTAATTAAATGCCTAATTGTCAGCCTAATTGCCTGCCTAATTGCTTGCTTTATAAATTGCCTAATTGCTTAACTAATTGACTGCCTAATTAACTGCCTTATTGCCTGCCTAATTAAATAACTAATTGCCTGCATAATTGCCTGCCTAATTAACTGTCTAATTGCATTCCCTTTTAACTGCCTTATTGCCTGCCTTATTATCTGCCTAATGGCCTGCCTAATTAACTGCCTAATTGCCTGCCTAATTAAATGCCTAATTTAATGCCTAATTGCCTGCCTAATTGCAAGCCTAATTGCCTGCCTAATTGCCTGCTTTATTGCCTGCCTAATTGCCTGCTTAATTAATAGCCTAATTACCTGCCTAATTGCCTACCTAATTAACTGCCAAATTGCCTGCTTAAATAAGTACCTAATTGCCTGCCTAATTGCCTGCCTAATTGCTTGCCTAATTAAATGCTTATTGCCTGCATAATTATCTGCTTAATTGCCTGCCTAATTGCCTGCCTAATTGCCTGCCTAATTAAATGCATAATTGCCTGCCTAATTTAATACCTAATTGCCTGCCTAATTGCCTGCCTAATTAAATGCATAATTGCCTGCCTAATTATCTGCTTAATTGCCTGCCTAATTGCCTGCCTAATTAAATGCCAAATTGCCTGCCTATTTACCTGCATAATTGCCTGCCTAACTGCCTGCCTATTTGCCTGCATAATTGCCTGCCTATTTGCCTGCATAATTGCCTGCCTAATTAACTGCCTAATTGCCTGCCTAATTAACTGCCTAATTAACTGCCTAATAACCTGCCAAATTAGCTGTTTAATTGCTTGTTTAATTGCCTGCATAATTGCCTATCTAATTAACTGCCTAATGGCCTGCCTAATTGCCTGCCTAATTGCATGCTTAATTATTGCCTGCCTAATTGCCTGCCTAATTAACTGCCCAAATGCCTGCCTAATTAACTGCCTTATTGCCTGCCTAATTGCCTGCTTAATTAATTGCATAATTGCCTGCTAATTGTCTGCCTAATTAACTGCCTAATTGCCTGCATAATTGCCTGCCTAATAAACTGTCTAATTTCCTGCCTTATTAACTGCCTAATTACCTGCCTAATTAACTGCCTAATGGTTTGCCTAATTAACTGCCTAATTGCCTGTCTAATTGCCTGCCTAATATACAGCCTAATTGCCTGCCTAATTATCTTCCTAATGGCCTGCCTTATTAACTGCCTAATTGCCTGCTTAATTGCTTGCCTGCCTAATTGCCTGCCTAATTAACAGCCTAATCGCCTGCCTAATTGCCTGCCTAATTGCCTGCATAATTAACTGCCTAATGGCCTGCTTAAATTATTGCCTAATTGCCTGCCTAATTGCCTGCCTAATTAATTGCCTAATTGCCTGCCTAATTAACTGCCTAATTGCCTGCCTAATTGCCTGCCTAATTGTCTGCTTAATTGCCTGCTTAATTAATTACCTAATTGCCTGCATAATTGCCTGCCTAATTGCCTGCCTAATTAACTGCCAAATTACCTGCGTAATTAACTGCCTTATTGCCTGCCTAATTAACTGCCTAATTAACTGCCTAATTACCTGCAAAATTAGCTGCTTAATTGCCTGCCTAATTCCCTGCATAATTGTCTGCCCTATTTAACTGCCTAATGGTCTGCTTAATTAATTGCCTAATTGCCTGCCTAATTAACTGCCTAATTGCCTGCCTAATAAACTGCCTAATTGCCTGCCTAATTGCATGCCTAATTGCCTGCTTAATTGCCTGCTTAATTAATTATCTAATTGCCTGCATAATTGCCTGCCTAATTGCCTGCCTAATTAACTACCAAATTACCTGCGTAATTAACTGCCTTATTGCATGCTTAATTAACTGCCTAATTAACTGCCAACTTAGCTGCTTAATTGCCTGCCTAATTGCCTGCATAATTGCCTGCCTAATTAACTGCCTAATGGTCTGCATAATTGCCTGCCTAATTTCCTGCCTAATTAATTGCTTTATTGCCTGCCTAATTAACTGCCTAATTGCCTGCCTATTTAAATGCCTAATTGCCTACCTAATTAACTGCCTAATTAACTGCCTAAATACCTGCCAAATTAGCTGCTGAATTGCCTGCCTAATTGCCGGCCTAATTGCCTGCCTAATTAAATGCCTAATGGCCTGCTTAATTGCCTGCTAATTGCCTGCCTATTTAATGCCTAATTGCCTGCCTAATAAACTGCCTAATTGCCTGCTTAATTAATTGCCTAATTGCCTGCCTAATAAACTGCCTAATTGCCTGCCTAATGAAATGCTTATTTGCCTGCCTAATTAACTTCTTAATTGCCTGCCTAATTGCCTGCCTAATTGCCTGCCTAATTGCCTGCCTTATTGCATGCTTAATTAATTGCCTAATTGCCTGCCTAATGCCTGTCTAATTAAATGCCTAATTGTCAGCCTAATTGCCTGCTTAATTGCTTGCTTTATTAATTGCCTAATTGCCTGCCTAATTGACTGCCTAATTAACTGCCTTATTGCCCGCCTAATTAAATAACTAATTGCCTGCCTAATTAACTACCTAATTAACTGCCTAATTACCTGCCAAATAAGCTGTAATTTCCTGCCTATTTTCCTAAATAATTGCCTGCCTAATAAACTGCCTAATGGCCTGCCTAATTGCCTGCTTAATTAATTGCCTAATTGCCTGGATAATTCCCTGCCTAATAAACTGCCTAATTGCCTGCCTAATTAACTGCCTAATTGCCTGCTTAATTTATTGCCTAATTGCCTGCCTAATTGCCTGCCTAATTAAATGCCTTATTGCCTGCCTAATTAATTGCCTTATTGCCTGCCTTATGGACTGCCTAATTGCCTGCTTAATTAATTGCCTAATTGCCTTTCTAATTTACTGCCTAATTGCCTGCCTAATTGCCTGCTTATTGCCAGCCTAATTGCCTGCCTAATTAAATGCCTAATTGCCTGCCTAATTACCTGCATAATTGCCTGCCTAACTGCCTGCCTATTTGCCTGCCTATTTGCCTGCCTAATTAACTACCAAATTGTCTGCCTCATAACTTCCTAATTGTCTGCCTAATTAACTGCCTAATTAACTGCCTAATTGCCTGTCTAATTGCCTGCCTAATATACTGCCTAATTGCCTGCGTAATTATCTTCCTAATGGCCTGCCTAATTAACTGCCTAATTGCCTGCTTAATTGCTTGCCTGCCTAATTGCCTGCTTAATTGCTTTCCTGCCTAATTGCCTGCTTAATTGCTTGCCTAATTGCTTGCTTAATTAACTGCCTTATTGCCTGCCTAATCGCCTAATTAATTGCTTGCCTAATTGCCTGCCTTATTATTTGCCTAATTGCCTGCCTAATTGCCTGCCTAATTAACTGCCTAATTGCCTGCCTAATTAAATGCCTAATTGCCTGCCTAATTAACTGCCTAATTCCTGCCTAATTACCTGCCTAATTGCCTGCTTAATTAATTATCTAATTGCCTGCCTAATTGCCTGCCTAATAAACCGTCTTATTGCCTGCCTAATTAACTGCCTAATTGCCTGCCTATTAAAATGCCTAATTGCCTGCCTAATTGCCTGCCTAATTGCCTGCATAATTGCTTTCCTAATTGCCTGCCTAATTAACTGCCAAATTACCTGCGTAATTAACTGCCTTATTGCCTGCCTAATTAACTGCCTAATTAACTGCCTAATTACCTGCCAACTTAGCTGCGTAATTGCCTGCATAATTGCCTGCCTAATTACCTGCCTAATGGCCTGCGTAATTGCCTGCCTAATTGCCTGCCTAATTAATTGCCTAATTGCCTGCCTAATTAACTGCCTAATTGCCTGCCTAATTGCCTGCCTAATTGCCTGTTTAATTAAATGCATAATTGCCTGCCTAATAATCTGCTCAATTGCCTGCCTATTACCTGCCTAATTCCCTGCCTAATTGCCTGCCTTATTATCTGCCTAATGGCCTGCCTAATTAACTCCCTAATTGCCTGCTTAATTGGTGCCTGCCTAATTGCCTGCCTAATTGCCTGCCTAATTAAATGCCTAATTGCCTGCCTGATTGCCTGCATAATTGCCTGCCTAACTGCCTGCCTATTTGCCTGCCTAATTGCCTGCCTAATTATCTTCCTAATGGCCTGCTTATTAACTGCCTAATTGCCTGCTTAATTGCTTGCCTGCCTAATTGCTTGCCTAATTGCTTGCTTAATTAACTGCCCTATTACCTGCCTAATCGCCTAATTAATTGCTTGCCTAATTGCCTGCCTTATTATTTGCCTAATTGCCTTCCTAAATGCCTGCCTAATTGCCTCCCTTTTGCCTGCATAATTAACTGCAAAATTGCCTGCCTAATAACTGCCTAATTGCCTGCCTAATTAACTGACTAATTGACTGCCTAATTACCTGCCAAATTAGCTGCTTAATTGCCTGCTAATTGCCTGCTTATTGCCTGCCTATTTAAATGCCTAATTGCCTGCCTAATTGCCTGCATTAAATGAATGCCTAATTGCCTGCCTAATTGCCTGCCTAATTACCTGCCTAATTGCCTGCCTAATTACCTGCCTAATTGCCTGCTTAATTAACTGCCTAATTGCCTGCCTAATTGCCTGCCTAATTGCCTGCCATATTGCCTGCTTTATTGCCTGCTTAATTAATTACCTAATTGCCTGCATAATTGCTTTCCTAATTGCCTGCCTAATTAGCTGCCAAATTACCTGCTTAATTAACTGCCTTATTGCCTGCCTAATTAACTGCCTAATTAACTGCCTAATTACCTGCCAACTGAGCTGCTTAATTGCCTGCATAATTGCCTGCCTAATTACCTGCCTAATGGCCTGCGTAATTGCCTGCCTAATTGCCTGCCTAATTAATTGCCTTATTGCCTGCCTAATTAACTGCCTAATTGCCTGCCTAATTGCCTGCCTAATTGCCTGCCTAATTAAATGCATAATTGCCTGCCTAATAATCTGCTCAATTGCCTGCCTAATTATCTGCCTAATGGCCTGCCTAATTAACTCCCTAATTGCCTGCTTAATTGGTGCCTGCCTAATTGCCTGCCTAATTGCCTGCCTAATTAAATGCCTAATTGCCTGCCTGATTGCCTGCATAATTGCCTGCCTAACTGCCTGCCTATTTGCCTGCCTAATTGCCTGCCTAATAAACTGCCTAATGGCCTGCCTAATTGCCTGCTTAATTAATTGCCTAATTGCCTGCCTAATTGCCTTCCTAATAAACTGCCTTATTGCCTGCCTAAATAAGTACCTTATTGCATGCCTAATTAAATGCCTTATTGCCTGCCTAATTGCCTGCTTAATTAATTGCCTATTTGCCTGCCTAATTGCCTGCCTAATTGCCTGCTTAATTAATTGCTTTTTTGCCTGCCTAATTGCCTGCTTAATTGCCTGCCTAATTGCCTGCTTAATTAACTGCCTAATTACCTGCTCAATTGCCTGCCTTATTGCCTGCCTAATGAACTGCCTAATTAAGTGCCTAATTGCCTGCCTAATTACCTGCATAATTGCCTGCCTAACTGCCTGCCTATTTGCCTGCCTAATTGCCTGCTTAATTAACTGCCTAATTGTCTGCCTAATTAACTGCCTAATTAACTGCCGAATTGCCTGTCTAATTGCCTGCCTAATATACTGCCTAATTGCCTGCCTAAATATCTTTCTAATGGCCTGCCTAATTAACTGCCTAATTGCCTGTTAAATTGCTTGCCTGCCTAATTGCCTGCTTAATTGCTTGCCTAATTGCTTGCTTAATTAACTGCCTTATTGCCTGCCTAATCGCCTAATTAATTGCTTGCCTAATTGCCTGCCTTATTATTTGCATTATTGCCTGCCTAATTGCCTGCCTATTGCCTGCATAATTAACTGCCAAATTGCCTGCCTAATAACTGCCTAATTGCCTGCCTAATTAACAGCCTAATTGACTGCCTAATTACATGCCAAATTAGCTGCTTAATTGCCTGCCTAATTGCCTGCATAATTGCCTGCCTAATTGCCTGCCTAATTAACTGCCTAATTGCGTGCCTAATTAACTGCCTAATTGCCTGCCTAATTGCCTGCCATATTGCCTGCTTTATTGCCTTCTTAATTAATTACCTAATTGCCTTCATAATTGCCTGCATAATTGCTTTCCTAATTGCCTGCCTAATTAACTGCCAAATTACCTGCGTAATTAACTGCCTTATTGCCTGCCTAATTAACTATCTAATTAACTGCCTAATTACCTGCCGACTTAGCTGCTTAATTGCCTGCATAATTGCCTGCCTAATTACCTGCCTAATGGCCTGCGTAATTGCCTGCCTAATTGCCTTCCTAATTAATTGCCTAATTGCCTGCCTAATTAACTGCCTAAATGCCTGCCTAATTGCCTGCCTAATTGCCTGCCTAATTAAATGCATAATTGCCTGCCTAATAATCTGCTCAATTGCCTGCCTATTACCTGCCTAATTCCCTGCCTAATTGCCTGCCTAATTATCTGCCTAATGGCCTGCCTAATTAACTCCCTAATTGCCTGCTTAATTGGTGCCTGCCTAATTGCCTGCCTAATTGCCTGCCTAATTAAATGCCTAATTGCCTGCCTGATTGCCTGCATAATTGCCTGCCTAACTGCCTGCCTATTTGCCTGCCTAATTGCCTGCCTAATTATCTTCCTAATGGCCTGCTTATTAACTGCCTAATTGCCTGCTTAATTGCTTGCCTGCCTAATTGCCTGCCTAATTGCTTGCCTAATTGCTTGCTTAATTAACTGCCCTATTACCTGCCTAATCGCCTAATTAATTGCTTGCCTAATTGCCTGCCTTATTATTTGCCTAATTGCCTGCCTAATTGCCTGCCTAATTGCCTGCCTATTGCTTGCATAATTAACTGCCAAATTGCCTGCCTAATAACTGCCTAATTGCCTGCCTAATTAACTGACTAATTGACTGCCTAATTACCTGCCAAATTAGCTGCTTAATTGCCTGCTAATTGCCTGCATTATTGCCTGCCTATTTAAATGCCTAATTGCCTGCCTAATTGCCAGCCTTAAATGAATGCCTAATTTCCTGCCTAATTAACTGCCTAATTGCCTGCCTAATTACCTGCCTAATTGCCTGCCTAATTACCTGCCTAATTGCCTGCTTAATTAATAGCCTAATTGCCTGTCTAATTGCCTGCCTAATTGCTTGCCTAATTGCCTGCCTAATTGCATGCCCAATTAATTGCTTAATTGCCTGCCTAATTGCCTGCCTAATTAACTGCCTAATTGCCTGCCTAATTAACTGACTAATTGCCTGCCTAATTGCTTGCCTAATTGCTTGCCTAATTGCCTGCCTAATTGCATGCCTTATTAATTGCCTAATTGCCTGCCTAATGGCTTGCCTAATTAACTGCCTATTTGCCTGCCTTATTAACTGCCTAATTGCCTGCCTAATAAATGCCTTATTGCCTGCCTAATTGCCTGCCTAATTGCAGGCCTAATTAACTGCATAATTACCTGCCTAATTATCTGCCAAATTCCCTGCCTAATTGCCTGCCTAATTAACTGACTAATTGCCTGCCTAATTGCTTGCCTAATTGCCTGCCTAATTGCATGCTTAATTAATTGCCTAATTGCTTGCCTAATTGCCTGCCTAATTGCATGCCCAATTAATTGCTTAATTGCCTGCATAATTGCCTGCCTAATTAACTGCCTAATTGCCTGCCTAATTAACTGACTAATTGCCTGCCTAATTGCTTGCCTAATTGCCTGCCTAATTGCATGCCTTATTAATTGCCTAATTGCTTGCCTAATTGCCTGCTTAATAATTTGCCTAATTGCCTGCCTAATTGCCTGCCTTATTTACTGCATAATTAACTGCCAAATTGCCTGCCTAATAACTGCCTAATTGCCTGCCTAATTAACTGCCTAATTAACTGCCTAATTACCTGCCAAATTAGCTGCTTAATTTCCTGCCTAATTGCCGGCATAATTGCCTGCCTAATTAAATGCCTAATGGCCTGCCTAATCGCCTGCCTAATTAAATGCCTAATTGCCTGCCTAATTAACTGCTTATTGCCTGCCTAATTGCCTGCTTAATTAATTGTCTAATTGCCTGCCTAATTAACTGCCTAATTGCCTGCCTAATTAAATGCCTAATTGCCTGCTTAATTAAATGCTTAATTGCCTGCCTTATTAAATGCTTAACTGCCTTTCTAATTAACTGCTTAATTGCCTGCCTAATTGCCTGCCTAATTGCATGCTTAATTAATTGCCTAATTACCAGCCTAATTGCCTTCCTAATTAAATGCTTAATTGCCTGCCTTATTAAATGCTTAATTGCCTTTCTAATTAAATGCTTAATTGCCTGCCTAATTGCCTGCCTAATTGCTTGCTTTATTAATTGCATAATTGCTTGCCTAATTGACTGCTTAATTAACTGCCTTATTGCCTGCCTAATTAAATAACTAATTGCCTGCCTAATTAACTACTTAATTAACTGCCTAATTACCTGCCAAATTAGCTGTAATTTCCTGCCTATTTGCCTGCATAATTGCCTGCCTAATAAACTGTTTAATGGCCTGCCTAATTGCCTGCCTAATAAACTGTTTAATGGCCTGCCTAATTGCCTGCTTAATTAATTGTCTAATTGCCTGCCTAATTTACTGCCTAATTGCCTGCCTAATTGCCTGCCTAATTGCCTGCTTAATTGCCTGCTTAATTAATTACCTAATTGCTTGCATAATTGCCTGCATAATTGCCTGCCTAATTGCATGCCTAATTAACTGCCAAATTACCTGCGTAATTAACTGCCTTATTGCCTGCCTAATTAACTGCCTAATTAACTGCCTAATTACCTGCCAACTTAGCTGCTTAATTGCCTGCCTAATTGACTGCATAATTGCCTGCCTAATTAACTGCCTAATTGCCTGCCTAATTAACTGCCTAATTGCCTGCCTAATTGCCTGCCTAATTGCTTGCCTAATTGCCTGCCTAAATAAATGCATAATTGCCTGCCTAATTATCTGCCTTATGGCCTGCCTAATAAACTGCCTAATTGCCTGCCTAATTACCTGCATAATTGCCTGCCTAACTGCCTGCCTATTTGCCTGCATAATTGCCTGCCTAATAGCTTGCCTAATTGCTTGCTTAATTAACTGCCTTATTGCCTGCCTAATTGCCTAATTAATTGCTTGCCTAATTGCCTGCCTAATTTTTTGCCTAATTGCCTGCCTAATTGCCTGCCTTATTTACTGCATAATTAACTGCCAAATTGCCTGCCTAATAACTGCCTAATTGCCTGCCTAATTAACAGCCTAATTAACTGCCGAATTACCTGCCAAATTAGCTGCTTAATTGCCTGCCTAATTGCCTGCATAATTGCCTGCCTATTTAAATGCCTAATTGACTGCCTAAATAAATGCCTTATTGCCTGCCTAATTAACTGCCTAATTGCCTGCCTAATTACCTGCCCAATTGCCTGCTTAATTAATTGCCTAATTGCCTGCCTAATTGCCTGCCTAATTAACTGCCTAATTGCCTGCCTAATTAACTGAATAATTGCCTGCCTAATTGCTTGCCTAATTGCCTGCCTAATTGCATGCTTAATTAATTGCCTAATTGCCTGCCTAATTAACTGCCTAATTGCCTGCCTAATTAACTGCCTAATTGCCTGCCTAATAAATGCCTTATTGCCCGCCTATTTACCTGCATAATTGCCTGCCTAACTGCCTGCCTATTTGCCTGCATAATTGCCTGCCTAATAGCTTGCCTAATTGCTTGCTCTATTAACTGCCTTATTGCCTGCCTAATTGCCTAATTAATTGCTTGCCTAATTGCCTGCCTAATTTTTTGCCTAATTGCCTGCCTAATTGCCTGCCTTATTTACTGCATAATTAACTGCCAAATTGCCTGCCTAATAACTGCCTAATTGCCTGCCTAATTAACAGCCTAATTAACTGCCGAATTACCTGCCAAATTAGCTGCTTAATGGCCTGCCTAATTGCCTGCATAATTGCCTGCCTATTTAAATGCCTAATTGCCTTCCTAATTGACTGCCTTTATAAATGCCTTATTGCCTGCCTAATTAACTGCCTAATTGCCTGCCTAATTACCTGCCCAATTGCCTGCTTAATTAATTGCCTAATTGCCTGTCTAATTGCCTGCCTAATTAACTGCCTAATTGCCTGCCTAATTAACTGAATAATTGCCTGCCTAATTGCTTGCCTAATTGCCTGCCTAATTGCCTGCCTAATTAACTACCTAATTGCCTGCCTAATAAATGCCTTATTGCCCGCCTAATTGCTTGCCTAATTGCAGGCCTA
Organism: Bacillus rossius redtenbacheri; assembly: GCF_032445375.1. Taxonomy (NCBI): domain Eukaryota; kingdom Metazoa; phylum Arthropoda; class Insecta; order Phasmatodea; family Bacillidae; genus Bacillus; species Bacillus rossius. The sequence goes on along the minus strand of NW_026962711.1, from coordinate 108,130 downwards.
ATTAACTGCCTAATTAACTGCCTAATTACCTGCCTAATTACCTGCCTAATTAACTGCCAAATTAACTGCCTAATTACCTGCCTAATTACCTGCCTAATTAACTGCCAAATTCCCTGCTTAATTAACTGCCTAATTGCCTGTCTAATTGCCTGTTTAATATACTGCCTAATTGCCTGCCTAGTTATCTTACTAATGGCCTGCCTAATTAACTGCCTAATTGCCTGCTTTATTGCTTGCCTGCCTAATTGCCTGCCTAATTGCTTGCCTAATTGCTTACTTAATTAACTGCCTTATTGCCTGCCTAATTTCCTAATTAATTGCTTGCCTAATTGCCTGCCTTATTATTTGCCTAATTGCCTGCCTAATTGCCTGCCTTATTTACTGCATAATTAAATGCCAAATTGCCTGCCTATAACTGCCTAATTGCCTACCTAATTAACTGCCTAATTAACTGCCTAAATACCATCCAAATTAGCTGCTTAATTACCTGCCTAATTGCCGGCCTAATTGCCTGCCTAATTAAATGCCTTATGGCCTGCTTAATTGCCTGCTAATTGCCTGCCTAATTAAATGCCTAATTGCCTGCCTAATAAACTGCCTAATTGCCTGCCTAATGAAATGCTTATTTGCCTGCCTAATTAACTTCTTAATTGCCTGCCTAATTGCCTGTCTAATTGCCTGCCTAATTGCCTGCCTTATTGCATGCTTAATAAATTGCCTAATTGCCTGCCTAATGCCTGTCTAATTAAATGCCTAATTGTCAGCCTAATTGCCTGCTTAATTGCTTGCTTTATTAATTGCCTAATTGCCTGCCTAATTGACTGCCTAATTAACTGCCTTATTGCCTGCCTAATTAAATAACTAATTGCCTGCCTAATTAACTACCTAATTAACTGCCTAATTACCTGCCAAATTAGCTGTAATTTCCTGCCTATTTTCCTAAATAATTGCCTGCCTAATAAACTGCCTAATGGCCTGCCTAATTGCCTGCTTAATTAATTGCCTAATTGCCTGGATAATTCCCTGCCTAATAAACTGCCTAATTGCCTGCCTAATTAACTGCCTAATTGCCTGCTTAATTTATTGCCTAATTGCCTGCCTAATCGCCTGCCTAATTAAATGCCTTATTGCCTGCCTAATTAATTGCCTTATTGCCTGCCTTATGGACTGCCTAATTGCCTGCTTAATTAATTGCCTAATTGCCTTTCTAATTTACTGCCTAATTGCCTGCCTAATTGCCTGCTTATTGCCAGCCTAATTGCCTGCCTAATTAAATGCCTAATTGCCTGCCTAATTACCTGCCTAATTGCCTGCCTAATTAACTGCCTAATTGCCTGCCTAATTAAATGCCTAATTGCCTGCCTAATTAACTGCCTAATTGCCTGCGTAATTATCTTCCTAATGGCCTGCCTAATTAACTGCCTAATTGCCTGCTTAATTGCTTGCCTGCCTAATTGCCTGCTTAATTGCTTGCCTGCCTAATTGCCTGCTTAATTGCTTGCCTAATTGCTTGCTTAATTAACTGCCTTATTGCCTGCCTAATCGCCTAATTAATTGCTTGCCTAATTGCCTGCCTTATTATTTGCCTAATTGCCTGCCTAATTGCCTGCCTAATTGCCTGCCTAATTAACTGCCTAATTGCCTGCCTAATTAAATGCCTAATTGCCTGCCTAATTAACTGCCTAATTCCTGCCTAATTACCTGCCTAATTGCCTGCTTAATTAATTGCCTAATTGCCTGCCTAATTGCCTGCCTAATTAACTGCCTTATTGCCTGCCTAATTAACTGCCTAATTGCCTGCCTATTAAAATGCCTAATTGCCTGCCTAATTGCCTGCCTAATTGCCTTCCTAATTAACTGCCTAATTGCCTGCCTAAATAAGTACCTATTTGCCTGCCTAATAGCCTGTCTAATAAAATGCTTAATTGCCTGCCTAATTATCTGCTAAATTGCCTGCCTAATTGCCTGCCTAATTGCCTGCCTAATTAAATGCCTAATTGCCTGCCTAATTACCTGCATAATTGCCTGCCTAACTGCCTGCCTATTTGCCTGCCTAATTGCCTGCTTAATTAACTGCCCAATTGCCTGCGTAATCAACTGACTAATCAACTGCCTAATTACCTGCCAAATTAGCTGCTTAATTGCTTGCCTAATTGCCTGCATAATTGCCTATCTAATTAACTGCCTAATGGCCTGCCTAATGGCCTGCCTAATTGCATGTTTAATTAATTGCCAAATCGCCTGCCTAATTAACTGCCTAACTGCCTGCCTAATTGCCTGCCTTATTGCCTGCTTAATTAATTGCATAATTGCCTGCTAATTGTCTGCCTAAATAACTGCCTAATTGCCTGCCTAATTGCCTGCCTAATTAAATGCCTAATTGCCTGCCTAATTACCTGCCTAATTGCCTGCCTAACTGCCTGCCTATTTGCCTGCCTAATGGCCTGCCTAATTAACTGCCTAATTGCCTGCCTAATTGCCTGCCTAATTAAATGCCTAATTTAATGCCTAATTGGCTGCCTAATTGCAAGCCTAAGTGCCTTCCTTATTGCCTGCTTTATTGCCTGCCTAATTGCCTGCTTAATTAATAGCCTAATTACCTGCCTAATTGCCTTCCTAATTAGTTGCCTAATTGCCTGCATAATAAATTTCCTTATTGCCTGCCTAATTAAATGCCTAATTGCTAGCTAATTGCCTGCTTAATTAATTGCCTAATTGCCTGCATAATTGCCTGCCCTAATTAACTGCCTAATGGCCTGCCTAATTGCCTGCCTAATTGCATGTTTAATTAATTGCCAAATTGCCTGCCTAATTAACTGCCTAACTGCCTGCCAAATTAACTGCCTAATTGCCTGCCTAATTGCCTGCTTAATTAATTGCATAATTGCCTGCTAATTGTCTGCCTAATTAACTACCTCATTGACTGCATAATTGTCTGCCTAATTAACTGTCTAATTGCATTCCCTTTTAACTGCCTTATTGCCTGCCTTATTGCCTGCCTTATTATCTGCCTAATGGCCTGCCTAATTAACTGCCTAATTGCCTGCCTAATTGCCTGCCTAATTAAATGCCTAATTTAATGCCTAAGTGCCTGCCTAATTGCAAGCCTAATTGCCTGCCTAATTGCCTGCTATTGCCTGCCTAATTGCCTGCTTAATTAATAGCCTAATTACCTGCCTAATTGCCTTCCTAATTAACTGCCTAATTGCCTGCTTAAATAAGTACCTAATTGCCTGCCTAATTAAATGCTTAATTGCCTGCATAATTATCTGCTTAATTGCCTGCATAATTGCCTGCCTAATTGCCTGCCTAATATAATGCCTAATTGCCTGCCTAATTACCTGCATAATTGCCAGCCTAACTGCCTGCCTATTTGCCTGCCTTATTGCCTGCTTAATTAATTCTCTAATTGCCTGGATAATTCCCTGCCTAATAAACTGCCTAATTGCCTGCCTAATTAACTGCCTAATTTCCTGCTTAATTTATTGCCTAATTGCCTGCCTAATTGCCTGCCTAATTAAATGCCTTATTGCCTGCCTAATTAATTGCCTTATTGCCTGCCTTATGGACTGCCTAATTGCCTGCTTAATTAATTGCCTAATTGCCTTTCCAATTTACTGCCTAATTGCCTGCCTAATTGCCTGCCTAATTGCCTGCTTATTGCCAGCCTAATTGCCTGCCTAATTAAATGCCTAATTGCCTGCCTAATTACCTGCATAATTGCCTGCCTAACTGCCTGCCTATTTGCCTGCCTATTTGCCTGCCTAATTAACTACCAAATTGTTTGCCTAATAACTTCCTAATTGTCTGCCTAATTAACTGCCTAATTAACTGCCTAATTGCCTGTCTAATTGCCTGCCTAATATACTGCCTAATTGCCTGCCTAATTATCTTCCTAATGGCCTGCCTAATTAACTGCCTAATTGCCTGCTTAATTGCTTGCCTGCCTAATTGCCTGCTTCATTGCTTGCCTGCCTAAAATGCCTGCTTAATTGCTTGCCTAATTGCTTGCTTAATTAACTGCCTTATTGCCTGCCTAATCGCCTAATTAATTGCTTGCCTAATTGCCTGCCTTATTATTTGCCTAAATGCCTGCCTAATTGCCTGCCTAATTAACTGCCTAATTGCCTGCCTAATTAACTGCCTAATTGCCTGCCTAATTAAATGCCTAATTGCCTGCCTAATTAACTGCCTAATTGCCTGCCTGATTGCCTGCCTAATTCCCGGCCCAATTGCCTGCCTAATTGCCTGCCTAATTGCCTGCCTAATTGCCTTCCTAATTAACTGCCTAATTGCCTGCCTAAATAAGTACCTAATTGCCTGCCTAATTGCCTGTCTAATAAAATGCTTAATTGCCTGCCTAATTATCTGCTAAATTGCCTGCCTAATTGCCTGCCTAATTGCCTGTCTAATATAATGCCTAATTGCCTGCCTAATTACCTGCATAATTGCCTGCCTAACTGCCTGCCTATTTGCCTGCCTTATTGCCTGCCTAATTAATTGCCTAATTGCCTGCCTAATTAACTGCCTAATTAACTGCCTAATTACCTGCCTAATTAGCTGCTTAATTGCTTGTCTAATTGCCTGCATAATTGCCTATCTAATTAAATGCCTAATTAACTGCCTAATTAACTGCCTAATTGCCTGCCTAATTGCCTGCTTAATTAATTGCATAATTGTCTGCCTAATTAACTGCCTAATTGCCTGCATAATTGCCTGCCTAATTAACTGTCAAAATGCCTGCCTTATTAACTGCCTTATTGCCTGCCTAATTATCTGCCTAATGGCCTGCCTTATTAACTGCCTAATTGCCTGATTAATTGCTTGCCTGCCTAATTGCCTGCCTAATTAAATGCCTAATTGCTTGCCTGATTGCCTGCATTATTGCCTGCCTAACTGCCTGCCCAATTGCCTGCTTAATTAATTGCTTAATTGCCTGCCTAATTGCCTGCCTAATTGCCTGTCTAATTGCCTGCCTCATTGCCTGCCTAATTGCTTGCCTAATTGCCTGCCTAATTGCATGCTTAATTAATTGCCTAATTGCCTGCCTAATTGCTTGCCTAATACCCTGCCTAATTGCATGCCCAATTAATTGCCTAATTGCCTGCCTAATTAACTGCCTAATTGCCTGCCTAATTGCTTGCCTGCCTAATTGCCTGCCTAATTGCTTGCTTAATTAACTGCCTTATTGCCTGCCTAATCGCCTATTTAATTGCTTGCCTAATTGCCTGCCTTATTATTTGCCTAATTGCCTGCCTATTGCCTGCATAATTAACTGCCAAATTGCCTGCCTAATAAGTGCCTAATTGCCTGCCTAATTGCCTGACTGAATTAACTGCCTAATTGACTGCCTAATTACCTGCCAAATTAGCTGCTTAATTGCCTGCCTAATTGCCTGCATAATTGCCTGCGTATTAAAATGCCTAATTGCCTGCCTAATTAACTGCCTAATTGCCTGCCTAATAAATGCCTTATTGCCTGCCTAATTGCCTGCCTAATTGCAGGCCTAATTAACTGCCTAATTACCTGCCTAATTATCTGCCAAATTCCCTTCCTAATTAACTGCATAATTGCCTGCCTAATTGCTTGCCTCATTGCCTGCCTAATTGCTTGCCTAATTGCCTGCCTAATTGCATGCTTAATTAATTGCCTAATTGCCTGCCTAATTGCTTGCCTAATACCCTGCCTAATTGCATGCCCAATTAATTGCCTAATTGCCTGCCTAATTAACTGCCTAATTGCCTGCCTAATTGCTTGCCTAATTGCCTGCCTAATTGCATGCTTAATTAATTGCCTAATTGCCTGCCTAATGGCCTGCCTAATTAACTGCCTAATTGCCTGCTTAATTAACTGCCTAATTGCCTGCCTAATAAATGCCTAATTGCCTGCCTAATTAACTGCCTAATTAACTGCCTTATTGCCTGCTTAATTGCTTGCCTGCCTAATTGCCTGCCTAATAGCTTGCCTAATTGCTTGCATAATTAACTGCCTTATTGCCTGCCTAATTGCCTAATTAATTGCTTGCCTAATTGCCTGCCTAATTTTTTGCCTAATTGCCTGCCTAATTGCCTGCCTTATTTACTGCATAATTAACTGCCAAATTGCCTGCCTAATTAACTGCCTAATTGCCTGCCTAATAAATGCCTTATTGCCCACCTAATTGCTTGCCTAATTGCAGGCCTAATTAACTGCCTAATTAACTGCCTAATTACCTGCCTAATTACCTGCCTAATTAACTGCCAAATTCCCTGCCTAATTAACTGCCTAATTGCCTGTCTAATTGCCTGTTTAATATACTGCCTAATTGCCTGCCTAGTTATCTTACTTATGGCCTGCCTAATTAACTGCCTAATTGCCTGCTTTATTGCTTGCCTGCCTAATTGCCTGCCTAATTGCTTGCCTAATTGCTTGCTTAATTAACTGCCTTATTGCCTGCCTAATTTCCTAATTAATTGCTTGCCTAATTGCCTGCCTTATTATTTGCCTAATTGCCTGCCTAATTGCCTGCCTTATTTACTGCATAATTAACTGCCAAATTGCCTGCCTATAACTGCCAAATTGCCTACCTAATTAACTGCCTAATTAACTGCCTAAATACTTGCCAAATTAGCTGCTTAATTGCCTGCCTAATTGCCGGCCTAATTGCCTGCCTAATTAAATGCCTTATGGCCTGCTTAATTGCCTGCTAATTGCCTGCCTAATTAAATGCCTAATTGCCTGCCTATTTAAATGCCTAATTGCCTTCCTAATTGACTGCCTAAATAAATGCCTTATTGCCTGCCTAATTAACTGCCTAATTGCCTGCCTAATTACCCGCCCAATTGCTTGCTTAATTAATTGCCTAATTGCCTGCCTAATTGCCTGCCTAATTAACTGCCTAATTGCCTGCCTAATTAACTGAATAATTGCCTGCCTAATTGCTTGCCTAATTGCCTGCCTAATTGCATGCTTAATTAATTGCCTAATTGCCTGCCTAATTAACTGCCTAATTGCCTGCCTAATTAACTGCCTAATTGCCTGCCTAATAAATGCCTTATTGCCCACCTAATTGCTTGCCTAATTGCAGGCCTAATTAACTGCCTAATTAACTGCCTAATTACCTGCCTAATTAACTGCCAAATTCCCTGCCTAATTAACTGCCTAATTGCCTGTCTAATTGCCTGTTTAATATACTGCCTAATTGCCTGCCTAGTTATCTTACTAATGGCCTGCCTAATTAACTGCCTAATTGCCTGCTTTATTGCTTGCCTGCCTAATTGCCTGCCTAATTGCTTGCCTAATTGCTTGCTTAATTAACTGCCTTATTGCCTGCCTAATTTCCTAATTAATTGCTTGCCTAATTTCCTGCCTTATTAATTGCCTAATTGCCTGCCTAATTGCCTGCCTTATTTACTGCATAATTAACTGACAAATTGCCTGCCTATAACTGCCAAATTGCCTACCTAACTAACTGCCTAATTAACTGCCTAAATACCTGCCAAATTAGCTGCTTAATTGCCTGCCTAATTGCCGGCCCAATTGCCTGCCTAATTAAATGCCTTATGGCCTGCTTAATTGCCTGCTAATTGCCTGCCTAATTAAATGCCTAATTGCCTGCCTAATAAACTGCCTAATTGCCTGCTTAATTAATTGCCTAATTGCCTGCCTAATTAACTGCCTAATTGCCTGCCTAATGAAATGCTTATTTGCCTGCCTAATTAACTTCTTAATTGCCTGCCTAACTGCCTGCCTAATTGCCTGCCTAATTGCCTGCCTTATTGCATGCTTAATTAATTGCCTAATTGCCTGCCTAATGCCTGTCTAATTAAATGCCTAATTGTCAGCCTAATTGCCTGCTTAATTGCTTGCTTTATTAATTGCCTAATTGCCTGCCTTATTGACTGCCTAATTAACTGCCTTTTTGCCTGCCTAATTAAATAACTAATTGCCTGCCTAATTAACTACCTAATTAACTGCCTAATTACCTGCCAAATTAGCTGTAATTTCCTGCCTATTTTCCTAAATAATTGCCTGCCTAATAAACTGCCTAATGGCCTGCCTAATTGCCTGCTTAATTAATTGCCTAATTGCTTGGATAATTCCCTGCCTAATAAACTGCCTAATTGCCTGCCTAATTAACTGCCTAATTGCCTGCTTAATTTATTGCCTAATTGCCTGCCTAATTGCCTGCCTAATTAAATGCCTTATTGCCTGCCTAATTAATTGCCTTATTGCCTGCCTTATGGACTGCCTAATTGCCTGCTTAATTAATTGCCTAATTGCCTTTCTAATTTACTGCCTAATTGCCTGCCTAATTGCCTGCTTAGTGTCAGCCTAATTGCCTGATAATTAAATGCCTAATTGCCTGCCTAATTAACTGCCTAATTGCCTGCCTAATTAACTGACTAATTGCCTGCCTAATTGCTTGCCTAATTGCCTGCCTAATTGCATGCCTTATTCATTGCCTTATTGCCTGCCTAATGGCCTGCCAAATTTACTGCCTAATTGCCTGCCTAATTAACTGCCTAATTGCCTGCCTAATAAATGCCTAATTGCCTGCCTAATTAACTGCTTAATTAACTGCCTAATTGCCTGCTTATTTGCTTGCCTGCCTAATTGCTTGCCTAATTGCTTGCTTAATTAACTGCCTTATTGCCTGCCTAATTGCCTAATTAATTGCTTGCCTAATTGCCTGCCTAATTATTTGCCTAATTGCCTGCCTAATTGCCTGCCTTATTTACTGCATAATTAACTGCCAAATTGCCTGCCTAATAACTGCCTAATTGCCTGCCTAATTAACAGCCTAATTAACTGCCTAATTACCTGCCAAATTAGCTGCTTAATTGCCTGCCTAATTAAATGCCTAATTGCCTGCCTAATTAACTGCTTATTGCCTGCCTTATTGCCTGCTTAATTAAATGCCTAATTGCCTGCCTAATTAACTGCCTAATTGCCTGCCTAATTAAATGCCTAATTGCCTGCCTAATTAAATGCTTAATTGCCTGCCTTATTAAATGCTTAATTGCCTGCCTAATTAACTGCTTAATTGCCTGCCTAATTGCCTGCCTAATTGCATGCTTAATTAATTGCCTAATTAACTGCTTAATTGCCTGCCTAATTGCCTGCCTAATTGCCTGCCTAATAAATGCCTGATTGCCTGCCTAATTGGCTGCCTAATTGCAGGCCTAATTAACTGCCTAATTACATGCCTAATTGCCTGCCTAATGCCTGCCTAATTAAATGCCTAATTGTCAGCCTAATTGCCTGCCTAATTGCTAGCTTTATTAATTGCCTAATTGCCTGCCTAATTGACTGCCTAATTAACTGCCTTATTGCCTGCCTAAATAAATAACTAATTGCCTGCCTAATTAACTACTTAATTAACTGCCTAATTACCTGCCAAATTAGCTGTAATTTCCTGCCTATTTGCCTGCATAATTGCCTGCCTAATAAACTGTTTAATGGCCTGCCTAATTGCCTGCTTAATTAATTGCTTAATTGCCTGCCTAATTCCCTGCCTAATAAACTGCCTAATTGCCTGCCTAATAAACTGCCTAATTGCCTGCTTAATAGACTGCTTAATTTATTGCCTAATTGCCTGCCTAATTGCCTGCCTAATTAAATGCCTAATTGCCTGCCTAATTAATTGCCTTATTGCCTGCCTAATTAATTTCCTAATTGCCTGCCTAATTGCCTGCCTAATTAACTGCCTAATTGCCTGCCTAATTGCCTGCTTAATTAATTGCCTAAATACCTGCCTAATTGCCTTCATAATTAACGGCCTTCTTGCCTGCCTAAATAAGTACCTTATTGCCTGCCTAATTAAATGCCTAATCGAATGCCTAATTGAATGCCTAATTGCCTGCCTAATTGCCTGCCTAATTGCCTGCCTAATTGCCTGCCTTATTGCCTGCCTAATTGCCTGCTTAATTAATTGCCTATTTGTCTGCCTAATTGCCTGCCTAATTGTCTGCCTAATTAACTGCCAAATTGCCTGCCTAATTAACTGCCTAATTAACTGCTCAATTGCCTGCCTTATTGCCTGCCTAATAAACTGCCTAATTAAATGCCTAATTGCCTTCCTAATTGCCTGCTTAATTGCTTGCCTGCCTAATTAACTGCCTTATTGCCGACCTAATTGCCTGCCTAATTACCTGCATAATTGCCTGCCTAACTGCTTGCCAAATTAACTGACAAATTGTCTGCCTAATTAACTGCCTAATTGTCTGCCTAATTAACTGCCTAATTAAATGCCTAATTGCCTGTCTAATTGCCTGCCTAATATACTGCCTAATTGCCTGCCTAATTATCTTCCTAATGGCCTGCCTAATTAACTGCCTAATTGCCTGCTTAATTGCTTGCCTGCCTAATTGCCTGCTTAATTGCTTGCCTAATTGCTTGCTTAATTAACTGCCTTATTGCCTGCCTAATCGCCTAATTAATTGCTTGCCTAATTGCCTGCCTTATTTTTAGCCTAATTGCCTGCCTAATTGCCTGCCTATTGCCTGCATAATTAACTACCAAATTGCCTGCCTAATAACTGCCTAATTGCCTGCCTAATTAACTGCCTAATTGACTGCCTAATTACCTGCCAAATTAGCTGCTTAATTTCCTGCCTATTTAAATACCTAATTGCCTGCCTAATTGCCTGCCTAATTGCCTGCCTAATAAAATGCCTTATTGCCTGCCTAATTAACTGCATAATTGCCTGCCTAATTACCTGCCTAATTGCCTGCTTAATTAATTGCCTAATTGCCTGCCTAATTGCCTGCCTAATTAACTGCCTAATTGCCTGCTTAATTAACTGCCTAATTGCCTGCCTAATTAACTGCCTAATTGCCTGCCTTATAAATGCCTTATTGCCTGCCTAATTGCCTGCCTAATTGCAGGCCTAATTAACTGCCTAATACCTGCCTAATTAACTGCCAAATTCCCTTCCTAATTAACTGCCTAATTGCCTGTCTAATTGCCTGCCTAATATACTGCCTAATTGCCTGCCTAGTTATCTTCCTAATGGCTTGCCTAATTAACTGCCTAATTGCCTGCTTAATTACTTGCCTGCCTAATTGCCTGCCTAATTGCTTTCCTAATTGCTTGCTTAATTAACTGCCTTATTGCCTGCCTAATTGCCTAATTAATTGTTTGCATTATTGCCTGCCTAATTATTTGCCTAATTGACTGCCTAATTACCTGCCAAATTAGCTGCTTAATTGCCTGCCTAATTGCCAGCCTAATTGCCAGCCTAATTGCCTGCCTAATTGCAGGCCTAATTCACTGCCTAATTTCCTGCCTAATTAACTGCAAAATTCCCTGCCTTATTAACATCCTAATTGCCTGCCTTATTGCCTGCCTAATAAATGCCTTATTGCCTGCCTAATTGCCTGCCTAATTGCAGGCCTAATTAACTGCCTAATTACATGCCTAATTGCCAGCCTGATTGCCAGCCTGATTGCCTGCCTAATTGCCTGCCCAATTAATTGCCTTATTGCCTGCCTAATTGCCTGCCTAATTAACTGCCTAATTGCCTGCATAATTGCCTGCCTAATTGCCTGCCCAATTAATTGCCTTATTGCCTGCCTAATTGCCTGCCTAATTATCTGCTTAATTGCCTGCCTAATTTCCTGCCCAATTAATTGCCTTATTGCCTGCCTAATTGCCTGCCTAATTAACTGCCTAATTGCCTGCCTAATTGCCTGCCTAATTAAATGCATAATTGCCTGCCTAATTATCTGCTTAATTGCCTGCCTAATTACCTGCCTAATTCCCTGCCTAATTGCCTGCCTAATTATCTGTATATGGCCTGCCTAATTAACTGCCTAATTGCCTGCTTAATTGGTGCCTGCCTAATTTCCTGCCTAATTGCCTGCCTAATAGAATGCCTAATTGCCTGCCTGATTGCCTGCCTGATTGCCTGCCTAATTAACTGCCAAATTCCCTGCCTAATTAACTGCCTAATTGCCTGTCTTAATGCCTGTCTAATATACTGCCTAATTGCCTGCCTAATTATCTTCCTAATGGCCTGCCTAATTAACTGCCTAATTGCCTTCTTAATTGCTTGCCTGCCTAATTGCCTGCCTAATTGCTTGCCTAATTGCTTGCTTAATTAACTGCCTTATTGCCTGCCTAATCGCCTAATTAATTGCTTGCCTAATTGCCTGCCTTAATATTTGCCTAATTGCCTGCCTAATTGCCTGCCTATTGCCTGCATAATTAACTGCCAAATTGCCTGCCTAATAACTGCCTAATTGCCTGCCTAATTGACTGCCTAATTGACTGCCTAATTACCTGCCAAATTAGCTGCTTAATTGCCTGCCTAATTGCCTGCATAATTGCCTGCCTATTTAAATGCCTAATTGCCTGCCTAAATAAATGCCTAATTGCCTGCCTAAGTAACTGCCTAATTGCCTGCCTAATTACCTGCCTAATTGCCTGCTTAATTAATTGCCTAATTGCCTGCCTAATTGTTTGCCTAATTAACTGCCTAATTGCCTGCCTAATTAAATGCCTATTTGCCAGCCTAATTAAATGCTTAATTGCCTGCCTAATAAACTGCTTAATTGCCTGCCTAATTGCCTGCCTAATTGCCTCCCTTATTGCATGCTTAATTAATTGCCTAATTGCCTGCCTAAATGCCTGCCTAATAAATGCCTTATTGCCTGCCTAATTGCCTGCCTAATTGCAGGCCTAATTAACTGCATAATTACATGCCTAATTGCCAGCCTAATGCCTGCCTAATTAAATGCCTAATTGTCAGCCTAATTGCCTGCCTAATTGCTTGCTTTATAAATTGCCTAATTGCTTAACTAATTGACTGCTTATTAACTGCCTTATTGCCTGCCTAATTAAATAACTAATTGCCTGCCTAATTAACTGCCTAATTGCCTGCTTAATTGACTGCTTAATTTATTGCCTAATTGCCTGCCTAATTAAATGCCTAATTGCCTGCCTAATTAACTGTCAAATTCCCTGCCTAATTAACTGCCTAATTGCCTGTCTAATTGCCTGCCTAATATACTGCCTAATTGCTTCCTAATTATCTTCCTAATGGCCTGCCTAATTAACTGCCTAAATGCCTGCTTAATTGCTTGCCTGCCTAATTGCTTGCCTAATTGCTTGCTTAATTAACTGCCTTATTGCCTGCCTAATCGCCTAATTAATTGCTTGCCTAATTGCCTGCCTTACTATTGCCTAATTGCCTGCCTAATTGCCTGCCTATTGCCTGCATAATTAACTGCCAAATTGCCTGCCTAATAACCGCCTAATTGCCTGCCTAATATCTGCCTAATTGACTGCTTAATTAATTACCTAATTGCCTGCCTAATTGCCTGCATAATTGCCTGCCTAATTGCCTGCCTAATTAACTGCCAAATTACCTGCGTAATTAACTGCCTTACTGCCTGCCTTATTAAATGCCTAATTACCTGCCAACTTAGCTGTTAATTTGCCTACCTAATTGCCTGCATAATTGCCTGCCTAATTAACTGCCTAATGGCCTGCCTAATTGCCTGCCTAATTAAATGCCTAATTGCCTGCCTAATTAATTGCCTTATTGCCTGCCTAATTGCCTGCCTAATTAACTGCCTAATTCCCTGCCTAATTCCCTGCCTAATTGCCTGCATAATTGCCTGCCTAATTGCCTGCCTAATTAAATGCCTAATTGCCTGCCTAATTAAATGCCTAATTGCCTGCCTAATTAATTGCCTAATTGCCTGCCTAATTGCCTGCCTAATTAACTGCATAATTCCCTGCCTAATTAACTGCCTAATTGCCTGCCTAATTGCCTGCATAATTGCGTGCCTAATTAACTGCCTAATGGCCTGCATAATTGCCTGCCTAATTGCCTGCATAATTGCCTGCCTAATTAAATGCCTAATTGCCTGTTTGATTGCCTGCATAATTGCCTGCCTTACTGCCTGCCTATTTGCCTGCCTAATTGCCTGCTTAATTAACTGCCAAATTCCCTGCCTAATTAACTGCTTAATTGCCTGTCTAATTGCCTGCCTAATATACTGCCTAATTTCCTGCCTAATTATCTTCCTAATGGCCTGCCTAATTAACTGCCTAATTGCCTGCCTAATTGCTTGCTTTCCTAATAGCCTGCCTAATTGCTTGCCTAATTGCATGCTTAATTAACTGCCTTATTGCCTGCCTAATTGCCTAATTAATTGCTTGCCTAATTGCCTGCCTAATTATTTGCCTAATTGCCTGCATAATTGCCGACCTAAGTAACTGCCTAATGGCCTGCCTAATTGCCTGCCTTATTATTTGCCTAATTGCCTGCCTAATTGCCTGCATATTTAACTGACAAATTGCCTGCCTAATGACTGCCTAATTGCCTGCCTAATTAACTGCCTAATTGACTGCCTAATTACCTGCCAAATTAGCTGCTTAATTGACTGCCTAATTAACTAACTAATTGCCTGCCAAATTGCATGCTTAATTAATTGCCTAATTGCCTGCCTAATTAACTGCCTAATTGACTGCCTAATAAATGCCTTATTGCCTGCCTAATTGCCTGCCTAATTGCAGGCCTAACTAACTGCCTAATTACATGCCTAATTGCCTGCCTAATGCCTGCCTAATTAAATGCCTAATTGTCAGCCTAATTGCCTGCCTAATTGCTTGCTTTATTAATTGCCTAATTGCCTGCCTAATTGACTGCCTAATTTACTGCCTTATTGCCTTCCTAAATAAATAACTAATTGCCTGCCTAATTAACTGCCTAATTACCTGCCAAATTAGCTGTAATTTCCTGCCTATTTGCCTGCATAATTACCTGCCTAATAAACTTTTTATTGGCCTGCCTAATTGCCTGCTTAATTAATTGCCTAATTGCCTGCTAATTCCCTGCCTAATAAACTGCCTAATTGCCTGCCTAATTAACTGCCTAATTGCCTGCTTAATTGACTGCTTAATTTATTGCCTAATTGCCTGCCTAATTAAATGCCTAATTGCCTGTCTAATTAATTGCCTTATTGCCTGCCTAATTGCCTGCCTAATTGCCTGCCTAATTGCCTGCCTAATTAACTGCCTAATTGCCTGCTTAATTAAATGCCTAAATACCTGCCAAATTGCCTTTCTAATTAACGGCCTTATTGCCTGCCTAAATAAGTACCTTATTGCCTGCCTAATTAAATGCCTAATTGCCTGCCTAATTGCCTGCCTAATTGCCTGCCTTATTGCCTGCCTAATTGCCTGCTTAATTAATTGCCTATTTGCCTGCCTAATTGCCTGCCTAATTGCCTGCCTAATTGCCTGCCTAATTAACTGCCTAATTGCCTGCCTAATTAACTGCCTAATTAACTGCTCAATAGCCTGCCTTATTGCATGCCTAATAAACTGCCTAATTAAATGCCAAATTGCCTTCCTAATTGCCTGCTTAATTGCTTGCCTGCCTAATTAACTGCCTTATTGCCGACCTAATTGCCTGCCTAATTACCTGCATCGTTGCCTGCCTAACTGCCTGCCTAATTAACTGCCAAATTATCTGCCTAATTAACTTCCTAATTGTCTGCCTAATTAACTGCCTAATTAAATGCCTAATTCCCTGTCTAATTGCCTGCTTAATATACTGCCTAATTGCCTGCCTAATTATCTTCCTAATGGCCTGCCTAATTAACTGCCTAATTGCCTGCTTAATTGCTTGCCTGCCTATTTGCCTGCTTAATTGCTTGCCTGCCTAATTGCCTTCCTAATTGCCTGCTTAATTGCTTGCCTGCCTAATTAACTGCCTAATTGCCGACCTAATTGCCTGCCTAATTACCTGCATCGTTGCCTGCCTAACTGCCTGCCTAATTAACTGCCAAATTATCTGCCTAATTAACTTCCTAATTGTCTGCCTAATTAACTGCCTAATTAAATGCCTAATTGCCTGTCTAAGTGCCTGCCTAATATACTGCCTAATTGCCTGCCTAATTATCTTCCTAATGGCCTGCCTAATTAACTGCCTAATTGCCTGCTATATTGCTTGCCTGCCTAATTAACTGCCTAATTGCCGACCTAATTGCCTGCCTAATTACCTGCATCGTTGCCTGCCTAACTGCCTGCCTAATTAACTGCCAAATTATCTGCCTAATTAACTTCCTAATTGTCTGCCTAATTAACTGCCTAATTAAATGCCTAATTGCCTGTCTAATTGCCTGCCTAATATACTGCCTATTGCCTGCATAATTAACTGCCAAATTGCCTGCCTAATAACTGCCTAATTGCCTGCCTAATTAACTGCCTAATTGACTGCCTAATTACCTGCCAAATTAGCTGCTTAATTGCCTGCCTAATTGCCTGCATAATTGCCTGCCTATTTAAATACCTAATTGCCTGCCTAATTGCCTGCCTAATTAAATGCCTAATTGCCTGCCTAATTAACTGCTTAATTGCCTGCCTAATTAACTGCCTAATTGCCTGCTTAATTACTTGCCTGCCTAATTGCCTGCCTAATTGCTTTCCTAATTGCTTGCTTAATTAACTGCCTTATTGCCTGCCTAATTGCCTAATTAATTGCTTGCGTAATTGCCTGCCTAATTATTTGCCTAATTGACTGCCTAATTACCTGCCTAATTGCCTGCCTAATTGCCTGCCTTATTGTATGCATAATTAACAGCCAAATTGCCTGCCTAATAACTGCCTAATTGCCTGCCTAATTACCTGCCAAATTAGCTGCTTAATTGCCTGCCTAATTGCCGGCATAATTGCCTGCCTAATTAAATGCCTAAAGGGCTGCCTAATTGCCTGCTTAATTGCCTGCCTAATTGACTGCCTAATTGACTGCCTAATTGCCTGCTTAATTAATTGCCTAATTGCCTGCCTAATTAACTGCGTAATTGCCTGCCTAATTAAATGCCTAATTGCCTGCCTAATTAGATGCTTAATTGCCTGCCTAATTGCCTGCCTAATTGCCTGCCTAATTGCCTGCCTTTTGCATGCTTAATTAATTGCCTAATTGCCTGCCGAATTGCCTGCCTATTTAACTGCATAATTGCTTGCCTAATTGCCTGCCTAATTGCCTGCCTAATTGCTTGCTTTATAAATTGCCTAATTGCTTGCCTAATTGACTGCCTAATTAACTGCCTTATTGCCTGCCTTATTAAATAACTAATTGCCTGCCTAATTAACTACTTAATTAACTGCTTAATTACCTGCCAAATTAGCTGTAATTTCCTGCCTATTTGCCTGCATAATTGCCTGCCTAATAAACTGCCTAATGGCCTGCCTAATTGCCTGCTTAATTAATTGCCTAATTGCCTGCCTAATTGCCTTCCTAATAAACTGCCTTATTGCCTGCCTAAATAAGTACCTTATTGCATGCCTAATTAAATGCCTAATTGAATGCCTAATTGCCTGCCTAATTGCCTGCCTAATTGCCTGCCTAATTGTCTGCCTTATTGCCTGCCTAATATCCTGCTTAATTAATTGCCTATTTGCCTGCCTAATTGCCTGCCCAATTGCCTGCCTAATTAACTGCCTTATTGCCTGCCTAATTAACTGCCTAATTACCTGCTCCTAATTGCCTGCTTAATTGCTTGCCTGCCTAATTGCCTGTCTAATTGCCTGCCTAATTGCCTTCCTAATTAATTGCCCAATTGCCTGCCTTATTGACTGCCTAATTGCCTGCTTTATTAATTGCCTAATTGCCTTTCTAATTTACTGCCTAATTGCCTGCCTAATTGCCTGCTTATTGCCTGCCTAATTGCCTGCCTAATTAAATGCATAATTGGCTACCTAATTATCTTCTTAATTGCCTGCCTGATTGCCTGCCTAATTCCCGGCCCAATTCCCTGCCTAATTGCCTGCCTAATTAAATGCCTAATTGCCTGCCTAATTACCTGCATAATTGCCTGCCTAACTGCCTGCCTATTTGCCTGCCTAATTGCCTGCCTAATTAACTGCCAAATTGTCTGCCTAATTAACTGCCTAATTGTCTGCCTAATTAACTGCCTAATTAACTGCCGAATTGCCTGTCTAATTGCCTGCCTAATATACTGCCTAATTGCCTGCCTAATAATCTTTCTAATTGCCTGCCTAATTAACTGCCTAATTGCCTGTTAAATTGCTTGCCTGCCTAATTGCCTTCTTAATTGCTTGCCTAATTGCTTGCTTAATTAACTGCCTTATTGCTGCCTAATTGCCTAATTAGTTGCTTGCCTAATTGCCTGCCTTATTATTTGCATAATTGCCTGCCTAATTGCCTGCCTATTGCCTGCATAATTAACTGCCAAATTGCCTGCCTATTAACTGCCTAATTGCCTGCCTAATTAACTGCCTAATTAACAGCCTAATTACCTGCCAAATTAGCTGCTTAATTGCCTGCCTAATTGCTTGCATAATTGCCTGCCTATTTAAATGCCTAATTGCCTGCCTAATTGCCTGCCTAATTAAATGCCTAATTGCCTGCCTAATTAACTGCCTAATTGCCTGCCTAATTGCTTGCCTAATTGCCTGCTTTTTGCCTGCCTAATTGCCTGCTTTTTGCCTGCCTAATTGCCTGCCTAATTAAATGCATAATTGCCTGTCTAATAATCTTCTTAATTGCCTGCCTAATTGCCTGCCTAATTAACTGCCTAATTGCTTCCTAATTAACTGCCTAATTGCCTGCCTAATTGCCTGCCTTATTGCCTGCTGTACACAAACGTG
Organism: Bacillus rossius redtenbacheri; assembly: GCF_032445375.1. Taxonomy (NCBI): domain Eukaryota; kingdom Metazoa; phylum Arthropoda; class Insecta; order Phasmatodea; family Bacillidae; genus Bacillus; species Bacillus rossius. The sequence continues at coordinate 89,521 of NW_026962711.1, read as the reverse complement.
TACGTGATGAAACTAAGATTTTCCATTTTTAATTACTCAGAACGTTATTCCAGGACTTAATACAAGGGCGCCAGAGGTCATCAATAATTAAAAACAAAATAACACAAAAAAAACTTATTTTATTGTTTTAATCATAATGAGAAACCTTGAGTCATGGAAATAATAACCAAACAAACAAATATTAAATAAAGTCTATGGGATGTCGTAGATAACCTGACTCTTGAATAAAATACAAAATAAATAAATTTCCTGAAATTGTTCACTGAGTAAAAGTTTTGGGGTTTTGCTCCGGCTTGCTCGAGCATGAAACGCCTAACCAAAAGACTTCTGGACTTGTGTACATATAGTTTGTGCCAATGTGAGTTAATTTGCTGTTAATCGCCGAAAGTCAATGTTCTACTAATTTTATAATAATCCAAAGTTTATATAATTATAGTTCGCGTATGTTGACGGTAAAATTTACGCCAATTTTAATATATAGCGATGATGCAGACCATACCTTAACTATAGATGCTTAATGTCGTTCGTAAAATACTTCGTCGCTCACGTGAATTGAATGCGATTATTCTGCATTCAATTACAGGGCGTCAATTAACATTGCCCAGTATTTTGACGTAATTTCCAGATCAATAACGCCGAAATTAGCATCGCCACGAACGAAATATTCCCAGAGGGAATACACTACCACACGCACTAAATGGCGTCATTTTCCACTCTTTTTCTTCTCTCTTGCCGAAATTAAATTGTTAATTGAAAAGGGCCAATCACGGCCGCGACACGTTAGCGTCCTTTTTAATGAAGCCAATGAAATGTCAATATCAATCAAGCATAGGCTCGTTAAAGCTGTTCCGAACGCCGCGCGATTATTTATTTTAGCAGTTGTCATGACGACACAGCACGAGATGCGCGCGCCGCCATGCGTGGAACAAAACAAAACACTGCCGAAAGTATCGGGAAGCGGTATTAACCTCGAACGTAAAACAATAATAAACAGTTTCATTTAGTCTGATAATACCGTAGTATTACAGTGCCGCTCCCGATATAAATTTATATTTCACTGTCCAAAAAGTTAAATTCAATTTATATCGTTAAAACAAATAACTGGAACTGGTTACTTCACAAGTTGGCAACATTGCGATGAAAGTTGAAAAACGTTATTCTCTTGCCAAACGACACTACTCTTCGTAGGCTGGACAGTCGCACTGTTGTTTGTAAACATGATCTGTCTAAATGTTGTGGAGTATCAGTTACCTGATTAGGCGAAGCAAGGATGTAGAAGAAGGCTCACCAATCTCCATACATGGTAAGTGACAGCTGAGCAGAGAGGTCGACTGCGGTGTAAACCACAGTGCTGGGATGGCGGTTCAGCCAACAATACCCTGTTGTAGGCGATCGACGTCGTGAAGACTGCTGGACCAGTGTGCTGTTCATCGATGATCGCATCACCTGATGTCACCAATGACATCACGATGGATGCCGTGGTGTCGTGCTGATGCGGACCCACCGGGTCTGCGGCGTGTTCGCTGGGGTCGTACCAACTGGTACGAGCTGCTGAGTCAAATGTCCAACAAATGACTCTACATGTGCCTTGGACTACTGCTGCTGCTGCTGCTGCTGCAGCTGCTGCAGCTGCATCTACTGCTGCAGACGGTGTCGAAGGGGACCGCAACAAAACTCGTTCAATTCGTCGGCAATCAGAAGACACACACACGTTAATCACACGTCCTATAACAGTTCTTATCACTTGCGCGATATGAATATACAGCGTCCTGTGATCGTGCCTCATGCTATCACTAACCCCTCTTCTTCTCTTGCTCCCCTACTCTAACATAAATTAAATGACTCGAGATTCCTCAAACTCATAAAATTAATAATTCATAACAACTTAATAATAAATATAAACATTAATTGAACACATAATAACTCTGTTAAATAATAAGGTAATGCATAAATAAACAGTATTTGCAACAATAACATTGCATAGTGTTTTTCAATAACAACAGGTTATTGTTTACCTTTATTGTAGGTGATGAATAAATAAAATATATTTTATGGATGTTATCAACATATCTTCACCTAGTAAATAATTACATTCAATTTCTTAATTGATATTTGTCAATAATATTGGGCTTTCAATAACATATTAGCATATTTAATATGCTTCTCACATATCATATGTGAATATTTTCCTTCATCACATGTTATACATTATTTACAAGAAGAGACATTATTTGCTTCTCAGCTATGAAATAATGACAATAACCTCAAGATAAATATTATTGATTGAGTGCTAGTGTATAGTGTTTATGTTTTTAAAGCTGTTCATTAAAGACAATCTTTAAAATTCTTTATCTTTCATTTCTTCTTTTCTCAATAGAAAGTGGTGTTTTTTTACATCCTATTCATAAGAGTGTGGATGAAGTTGATATCCACTTATAGTTTCAGGTGTCCTGTGGGAACCCAATTAAAGTGCATTATTAACTACTAGACGATGAAGAAGCATAGGTAGGGGCAAGGCAGTAGCCTGGATCAAACTGTAAGTACTCATACCAACAAGTGTGTTCATTTAGTAGGATATTAGTCAACTCATCTTTAGGCCATTAATTATATGTAGTATTTAGTTGTGTGTTGCCTTAGTTATACATTGTAATATGTCACATAGTGTTTGTACACATCTTATGCCAAATATTATTTAAAACTCACGTGTATATCCATTGCTAATATGGTCGAACTCGACTAATAGGGTGATAATAACTGTGTCTCAACACAGTAACTGTACACACAGTACATAATATTTGGTATGTCTCTCTAGGACAATGTACCAAACCAACGCTCAGGCAACACATATGCTCCAAGCACAAATATCAGTTGGAATAAAATCATCAACTGACAAACACCCTAATTCTTCGAATATAAATTACCATATCGAAGCAATGAGGTACCTATACACCTGGATTACCTCTATCAACTCATGATATATATAATTAAATTTCCTTAGCAACATAAACAATACAATGGTTTTTAGCATAACACAAGTAATAATGGTACATATTTGGTGTTCTAATTCACCACAGGTGTTTTGTAAGGCCTAAGCTGACTCAAATTGTAATTCCCTACAATTTTTCCTGTATCAGGGTCCTGTAGAGTGTAGCAGTTACATTTCTCCACAGCTACTACTTTGTAGGGACCAGAGTACAATAAAAATAGTTTCTTCGCTAGATGAGCCCACTTGTTACTAGTTGGTGCTGTACGGCGTAGAACTAAGTCTCCTACAGTGAATTTACTGATCCTAGATGCTGGCTTCCTTTTCTTCCTAAGGTCGGCTTCTCTTTTTAATTTGTCTCGTACCAGTTCTTCGATTTCTTCCTCTATTCCTTCTCTGTTGTTAGCCCCTCCATGTCATGTTCAGGTGTGTCTCTTTCGGGTATAAGGTTGATGGTAATACCTACAACCTTACTGAGCATAATTATTTTGATGCTCCTCAATTACAGCTTGAGAGTAGCTGCAATTCGCAGTCTGCTGAGGCTGCGTTACTGTGCAGTTGGGTGGGATCGGCTGCTGCCGAGCAAAATATCCTCGCTGCATGGGATACGATGTGGTTGGAGGATGGTTGAGTGTAGAGAAACTCGCTGGTGATTGATTCACAGGAGCGGTGTCTGCTACAGGGGGATGCAACATATGCTGTTGCATATTGTTGGGCGGCTGACGGTTTGAGTAACTCCTGTACTCCCACCTGGGTGGCCTTCCATTTGGATCTTCAGGACGGTAATGCTTTCCCCACCACTGGTTTTGGTTGTGGGTGTAGGGTTTCTACGGCTGGCGGTTTCCTTGATGTTGAGGTTGGAATTCCCTCCTGGTCTTCCACTTCCCTGTCCGGTACTGTTTCGCAGGCTGCCATGACGTGCAGTGGACGTTGGCCTTGCCGCCGTCGTTACCACGCTGCCAGGGTGTGTAGAGTGGTGCTGCCTTCTGATGTGCTGGCTTGAGGTCTTTCTCCACCTCACTATTGTTGTTCCTGGACAGCCGCTCCAGCCGGTCGAAAGCGAGGACCTGTTCGCGGAACTCTGTGATATTGTTGAAGCTACGCCCTGTCAAATGTACTTGGTACTTGATGGGTAGCTGGGAGGTCACCATCGCCATGAACTCAATATCACCCATCTCTGGTTCAAGGTAGCGCGTCCTCTCGAACATTTGAGACAAGTGTGTCTCCAGAGTTCTGTTCTTCTTGCTATCATACCGCTCGGTATGCAGACGTGCCCTGTGTTCCCTGTATTTTCACATTCCAAAACTGCTGTTTGAAATGGCTTTTGAATTCTTGGTAGGAAGTGATGGTACTTTATAATACCTCCCACCAGTAATACGCATGGTCTCTCAGTGCAGTTGCCATGCATTTCAGGCGTTCAGTATCACTTAGCCTGAACATGTCAGCGTATTCCTCGAAACGTCGAAGGAATCTCATTGGATTCTCTCCTTCATGAGCAGAGAACCTAGGCATCGCCTCTGACCATTGGCGTGCCGGGTGGTGCATCACTGCAACTGGGTCCAATGTGGTGTGTGTGTTAGCTGGGTTGGAGTGTGTGATTGGGAGCTCAGGTTGCTCAACCTGCGGTGAATCACAGCTACTGAGGATTTCATTAGCATTGGTGTTCAGGGCTGGGGCCAATGCTACATGGTGACTGGAGGTTCGAGTAAGATTGTCTACCCTCAACTGCAATACCTTCTCTTGTAGCTTGCCTACCTGCTGCTCTATGTCCATCGAAAACTCTGTCTGCCTTTTTACTAATGTGTCCACCTGCTCCCTCATGTCTGTGGTATGATTGATTACTACATTTTCAATCATGGTCTGGCATGTAGATTGTATATTTTCCAGACTACAGCTGTTCTGAGCAGCTTGCTCAGCCAATTGATTTAACCTGTCATTCAGTTGGCTAGTCTGGGTAGTTAACTCTGCTGCTAACCTAGTTGTTGTACTGCTACATTGTTTTTGTATTAGCTGCAACTGTGTCTCCGTGTAGTTCTCGTGTTCTGCCAACCGTACAGAAATAGCAGACACACTACTCTTAACTTCACTCATTTCCTTTTGAAGAGTGTTATTAATAGACTCCTTAGTGTCCCTGAGACCTTCCTCCAGCCTAGCATTCTGTTCTTGTTGTTGTTTGTCTAATTGCTGTCGAAGATTCTCCTCCAACCTATCACTAGTGCCCTGGAGACTCTCCTCTAACTTAGCACTAGTGCCCTGGAGACTCTCCTCTAACTTAGCACTCCTGGCACTTTGTTCCTGAAAACTCGCTTGCTGTTGTTGGTGGTTAGCTTTCACCTCCTGCCACATGCTTTGCAGCATGATGAGCAAGCTAGCACTTGTTTCATTACTTATTGCAGCTGGCAATAAAGGCAAAGGTGTGTGTGGTGTGGTGGTAGCTTGGGGTTGTGTCACATCTACTCTAGCCGCTCCAGCATGTGTTACTGGGGTAACAAAATCTGTGTTAGGTACTTGGCTAGGTGATGTGGGAACAGACACATCTACAGAGTGTGTAGACTCCACACTGCTGTCCCTGGAGCTGTCCTGACTGACACGTCTACTCCTTCCCCTAGTTTCCATATTTACTGTTTTAATTTACCACACAAAACACAATACAAATATGCACACTATCGGCCCCACAGTTCGTGCGCCAGAAAAATGTGTTTCTAATCTTATTCCCTTCTGTACACAAACGTGTACGTGATGAAACTAAGATTTTCCATTTTTAATTACTCAGAACGTTATTCCAGGACTTAATACAAGGGCGCCAGAGGTCATCAATAATTAAAAACAAAATAACACAAAAAAAACTTATTTTATTGTTTTAATCATAATGAGAAACCTTGAGTCATGGAAATAATAACCAAACAAACAAATATTAAATAAAGTCTATGGGATGTCGTAGATAACCTGACTCTTGAATAAAATACAAAATAAATAAATTTCCTGAAATTGTTCACTGAGTAAAAGTTTTGGGGTTTTGCTCCGGCTTGCTCGAGCATGAAACGCCTAACCAAAAGACTTCTGGACTTGTGTACATATAGTTTGTGCCAATGTGAGTTAATTTGCTGTTAATCGCCGAAAGTCAATGTTCTACTAATTTTATAATAATCCAAAGTTTATATAATTATAGTTCGCGTATGTTGACGGTAAAATTTACGCCAATTTTAATATATAGCGATGATGCAGACCATACCTTAACTATAGATGCTTAATGTCGTTCGTAAAATACTTCGTCGCTCACGTGAATTGAATGCGATTATTCTGCACTCAATTACAGGGCGTCAATTAACATTGCCCAGTATTTTGACGTAATTTCCAGATCAATAACGCCGAAATTAGCATCGCCACGAACGAAATATTCCCAGAGGGAATACACTACCACACGCACTAAATGGCGTCATTTTCCACTCTTTTTCTTCTCTCTTGCTGAAATTAAATTGTTAATTGAAAAGGGCCAATCACGACCGCGACACGTTAGCGTCCTTTTTAATGAAGCCAATGAAATGTCAATATCAATCAAGCATAGGCTCGTTAAAGCTGTTCCGAACGCCGCGCGATTATTTATTTTAGCAGTTGTCATGACGACACAGCACGAGATGCGCGCGCCGCCATGCGTGCAACAAAACAAAACACTGCCGAAAGTATCGGGAAGCGGTATTAACTTCGAAAGTAAAACAATAATAAACAGTTTCAGTTAGTCTGATAATACCGTAGTATTACACTGCCATATTGCCTGCTTAATTGCCTGCTTAATTAATTACCTAATTGCCTGCATAATTGCCTCCCTAATTGCCTGCCTAATTAACTGCCAAATTACCTGCGTAATTAACTGCCTTATTGCCTGCCTAATTAACTGCCTAATTACCTACCAACTAAGCTGCTTAATTGCCTGCATAATTGCCTGCCTAATTACCTGCCTAATGGCCTGCGTAATTGCCTGCCTAATTGCTTGCCTAATTGCTTGCTTAATTACTGCCCTATTACCTGCCTAATCGCCTAATTAATTGCTTGCCTAATTGCCTGCCTTATTATTTGCCTTTGCTTGCCTAATTGCCTGCCTAATTGCTTGCCTAATTGCCTGCCTTATTATTTGCCTAATTGCCTGCCTAATTGCCTGCCTTATTGCCTGCCTATTGCCTGCATAATTAACTGCCAAATTGCCTGCCTTATAACATCCTAATTGCCTGCCTAATTAACTGCCTAATTGCCAGCCTAATGCCTGCCTAATTAAATGCCTAATTGTCAGCCTAATTGCCTGCCTAATTGCTTGCTTTATAAATTGCCTAATTGCTTAACTAATTGACTGCCTAATTAACTGCCTTATTGCCTGCCTAATTAAATAACTAATTGCCTGCCTAATTAACTGTTTAATTACCTGCCAAATTAGCTGTAATTTCCTGCCTATTTGCCTGCCTAATTGCCTGTTTAATTAATTGCCAAATTGCCTGCCTAATTAACTGCCTAACTGCCTGCCTAATTAACTGCCTAATTGCCTGCCTAATTGCCTGCTTAATTAATTGCATAATTGCCTGCTAATTGTCTGCCTAATTAACTGCCTAATTGCCTGCATAATTGCCTGCCTAATTAACTGTCTAATTGCATTCCCTTTTAACTGCCTTATTGCCTGCCTTATTATCTGCCTAATGGCCTGCCTAATTAACTGCCTAATTGCCTGCATAATTGCCTGCCTAATTAACTGTCTAATTGCATTCCCTTTTAACTGCCTTATTGCCTGCCTTATTATCTGCCTAATGGCCTGCCTAATTAACTGCCTAATTGCCTGCCTAATTAAATGCCTAATTTAATGCCTAATTGCCTGCCTAATTGCAAGCCTAATTGCCTGCCTAATTGCCTGCTTTATTGCCTGCCTAATTGCCTGCTTAATTAATAGCCTAATTACCTGCCTAATTGCCTACCTAATTAACTGCCAAATTGCCTGCTTAAATAAGTACCTAATTGCCTGCCTAATTGCCTGCCTAATTGCTTGCCTAATTAAATGCTTAATTGCCTGCATAATTATCTGCTTAATTGCCTGCCTAATTGCCTGCCTAATTGCCTGCCTAATTAAATGCATAATTGCCTGCCTAATTTAATACCTAATTGCCTGCCTAATTGCCTGCCTAATTAAATGCATAATTGCCTGCCTAATTATCTGCTTAATTGCCTGCCTAATTGCCTGCCTAATTAAATGCCAAATTGCCTGCCTATTTACCTGCATAATTGCCTGCCTAACTGCCTGCCTATTTGCCTGCATAATTGCCTGCCTATTTGCCTGCATAATTGCCTGCCTAATTAACTGCCTAATTGCCTGCCTAATTAACTGCCTAATTAACTGCCTAATAACCTGCCAAATTAGCTGCTTAATTGCTTGTTTAATTGCCTGCATAATTGCCTATCTAATTAACTGCCTAATGGCCTGCCTAATTGCCTGCCTAATTGCATGCTTAATTATTGCCTGCCTAATTGCCTGCCTAATTAACTGCCCAAATGCCTGCCTAATTAACTGCCTTATTGCCTGCCTAATTGCCTGCTTAATTAATTGCATAATTGCCTGCTAATTGTCTGCCTAATTAACTGCCTAATTGCCTGCATAATTGCCTGCCTAATAAACTGTCTAATTGCCTGCCTTATTAACTGCCTAATTACCTGCCTAATTAACTGCCTAATGGTTTGCCTAATTAACTGCCTAATTGCCTGTCTAATTGCCTGCCTAATATACAGCCTAATTGCCTGCCTAATTATCTTCCTAATGGCCTGCCTTATTAACTGCCTAATTGCCTGCTTAATTGCTTGCCTGCCTAATTGCCTGCCTAATTAACTGCCTAATCGCCTGCCTAATTGCCTGCCTAATTGCCTGCATAATTAACTGCCTAATGGCCTGCTTAAATTATTGCCTAATTGCCTGCCTAATTAATTGCCTAATTGCCTGCCTAATTAACTGCCAAATTGCCTGCCTAATTGCCTGCCTAATTGTCTGCTTAATTGCCTGCTTAATTAATTACCTAATTGCCTGCATAATTGCCTGCCTAATTGCCTGCCTAATTAACTGCCAAATTACCTGCGTAATTAACTGCCTTATTGCCTGCCTAATTAACTGCCTAATTAACTGCCTAATTACCTGCAAAATTAGCTGCTTAATTGCCTGCCTAATTCCCTGCATAATTGTCTGCCCTATTTAACTGCCTAATGGTCTGCTTAATTAATTGCCTAATTGCCTGCCTAATTAACTGCCTAATTGCCTGCCTAATAAACTGCCTAATTGCCTGCCTAATTGCATGTCTAATTGCCTGCTTAATTGCCTGCTTAATTAATTATCTAATTGCCTGCATAATTGCCTGCCTAATTGCCTGCCTAATTAACTACCAAATTACCTGCGTAATTAACTGCCTTATTGCATGCTTAATTAACTGCCTAATTAACTGCCAACTTAGCTGCTTAATTGCCTGCCTAATTGCCTGCATAATTGCCTGCCTAATTAACTGCCTAATGGTCTGCATAATTGCCTGCCTAATTTCCTGCCTAATTAATTGCTTTATTGCCTGCCTAATTGCCTGCCTAATTAACTGCCTAATTGCCTGCCTAATTGCCTGCCTATTTAAATGCCTAATTGCCTGCCTAATTGCCTGCCTAAATAAATGCCTAATTGCCTGCCTAAGTAACTGCCTAATTGCCTGCCTAATTACCTGCCTAATTGCCTGCTTAATTAATTGCCTAATTGCCTGCCTAATTGCCTGCCTAATTAACTGCCTAATTAAATGCCTAATTGCCTGCCTAATTAAATGCTTTATTGCCTGCCTAATTAAATGCTTTATTGCCTGCCTAATTAACTGCTTAATTGCCTGCCTAATTGCCTGCCTTATTTACTGCATAATTAACTGCCAAATTGCCTGCCTATAACTGCCTAATTGCCTACCTAATTAACTGCCTAATTAACTGCCTAAATACCTGCCAAATTAGCTGCTTAATTGCCTGCCTAATTGCCTGCCTAATTGCCTGCCTAAATAAATGCCTAATTGCCTGCCTAAGTAACTGCCTAATTGCCTGCCTAATTACCTGCCTAATTGCCTGCTTAATTAATTGCCTAATTGCCTGCCTAATTGCCTGCCTAATTAACTGCCTAATTAAATGCCTAATTGCCTGCCTAATTAAATGCTTTATTGCCTGCCTAATTAAATGCTTTATTGCCTGCCTAATTAACTGCTTAATTGCCTGCCTAATAAACTGCCTAATTGCCTGCTTAATTAATTGCCTAATTGCCTGCCTAATAAACTGCCTAATTGCCTGCCTAATGAAATGCTTATTTGCCTGCCTAATTAACTTCTTAATTGCCTGCCTAATTGCCTGCCTAATTGCCTGCCTAATTGCCTGCCTTATTGCATGCTTAATTAATTGCCTAATTGCCTGCCTAATGCCTGTCTAATTAAATGCCTAATTGTCAGCCTAATTGCCTGCTTAATTGCTTGCTTTATTAATTGCCTAATTGCCTGCCTAATTGACTGCCTAATTAACTGCCTTATTGCCTGCCTAATTAAATAACTAATTGCCTGCCTAATTAACTACCTAATTAACTGCCTAATTACCTGCCAAATAAGCTGTAATTTCCTGCCTATTTTCCTAAATAATTGCCTGCCTAATAAACTGCCTAATGGCCTGCCTAATTGCCTGCTTAATTAATTGCCTAATTGCCTGGATAATTCCCTGCCTAATAAACTGCCTAATTGCCTGCCTAATTAACTGCCTAATTGCCTGCTTAATTTATTGCCTAATTGCCTGCCTAATTGCCTGCCTAATTAAATGCCTTATTGCCTGCCTAATTAATTGCCTTATTGCCTGCCTTATGGACTGCCTAATTGCCTGCTTAATTAAGTGCCTAATTGCCTTTCTAATTTACTGCCTAATTGCCTGCCTAATTGCCTGCTTATTGCCAGCCTAATTGCCTGCCTAATTAAATGCCTAATTGCCTGCCTAATTACCTGCATAATTGCCTGCCTAACTGCCTGCCTATTTGCCTGCCTATTTGCCTGCCTAATTAACTACCAAATTGTCTGCCTCATAACTTCCTAATTGTCTGCCTAATTAACTGCCTAATTAACTGCCTAATTGCCTGTCTAATTGCCTGCCTAATATACTGCCTAATTGCCTGCGTAATTATCTTCCTAATGGCCTGCCTAATTAACTGCCTAATTGCCTGCTTAATTGCTTGCCTGCCTAATTGCCTGCTTAATTGCTTTCCTGCCTAATTGCCTGCTTAATTGCTTGCCTAATTGCTTGCTTAATTAACTGCCTTATTGCCTGCCTAATCGCCTAATTAATTGCTTGCCTAATTGCCTGCCTTATTATTTGCCTAATTGCCTGCCTAATTGCCTGCCTAATTAACTGCCTAATTCCTGCCTAATTACCTGCCTAATTGCCTGCTTAATTAATTGTCTAATTGCCTGCCTAATTGCCTGCCTAATTAACCGCCTTATTGCCTGCCTAATTAACTGCCTAATTGCCTGCCTATTAAAATGCCTAATTGCCTGCCTAATTGCCTGCCTAATTGCCTGCATAATTGCTTTCCTAATTGCCTGCCTAATTAACTGCCAAATTACCTGCGTAATTAACTGCCTTATTGCCTGCCTAATTAACTGCCTAATTAACTGCCTAATTACCTGCCAACTTAGCTGCGTAATTGCCTGCATAATTGCCTGCCTAATTACCTGCCTAATGGCCTGCGTAATTGCCTGCCTAATTGCCTGCCTAATTAATTGCCTAATTGCCTGCCTAATTAACTGCCTAATTGCCTGCCTAATTGCCTGCCTAATTGCCTGTTTAATTAAATGCATAATTGCCTGCCTAATAATCTGCTCAATTGCCTGCCTATTATTTGCCTAATTCCCTGCCTAATTGCCTGCCTTATTATCTGCCTAATAGCCTGCCTAATTAACTCCCTAATTGCCTGCTTAATTGGTGCCTGCCTAATTGCCTGCCTAATTGCCTGCCTAATTAAATGCCTAATTGCCTGCCTGATTGCCTGCATAATTGCCTGCCTAACTGCCTGCCTATTTGCCTGCCTAATTGCCTGCCTAATTATCTTCCTAATGGCCTGCTTATTAACTGCCTAATTGACTGCTTAATTGCTTGCCTGCCTAATTGCCTGCCTAATTGCTTGCCTAATTGCTTGCTTAATTAACTGCCCTATTACCTGTCTAATCGCCTAATTAATTGCTTGCCTAATTGCCTGCCTTATTATTTGCCTAATTGCCTGCCTAAATGCCTGCCTAATTGCCTCCCTTTTGCCTGCATAATTAACTGCAAAATTGCCTGCCTAATAACTGCCTAATTGCCTGCCTAATTAACTGACTAATTGACTGCCTAATTACCTGCCAAATTAGCTGCTTAATTGCCTGCTAATTGCCTGCTTATTGCCTGCCTATTTAAATGCCTAATTGCCTGCCTAATTGCCTGCCTTAAATGAATGCCTAATTGCCTGCTTAATTGCCTGCCTAATTACCTGCCTAATTGCCTGCCTAATTACCTGCCTAATTGCCTGCTTAATTAACTGCCTAATTGCCTGCCTAATTGCCTGCCTAATTGCCTGCCATATTGCCTGCTTTATTGCCTGCTTAATTAATTACCTAATTGCCTGCATAATTGCTTTCCTAATTGCCTGCCTAATTAACTGCCAAATTACCTGCGTAATTAACTGCCTTATTGCCTGCCTAATTAACTGCCTAATTAACTGCCTAATTACCTGCCAACTTAGCTGCTTAATTGCCTGCATAATTGCCTGCCTAATTACCTGCCTAATGGCCTGCGTAATTGCCTGCCTAATTGCCTGCCTAATTAATTGCCTTATTGCCTGCCTAATTAACTGCCTAATTGCCTGCCTAATTGCCTGCCTAATTAAATGCATAATTGCCTGCCTAATAATCTGCTCAATTGCCTGCCTATTACCTGCCTAATTCCCTGCCTAATTGCCTGCCTAATTATCTGCCTAATGGCCTGCCTAATTAACTCCCTAATTGCCTGCTTAATTGGTGCCTGCCTAATTGCCTGCCTAATTGCCTGCCTAATTAAATGCCTAATTGCCTGCCTGATTGCCTGCATAATTGCCTGCCTAACTGCCTGCCTATTTGCCTGCCTAATTGCCTGCCTAATAAACTGCCTAATGGCCTGCCTAATTGCCTGCTTAATTAATTGCCTAATTGCCTGCCTAATTGCCTTCCTAATAAACTGCCTTATTGCCTGCCTAAATAAGTACCTTATTGCATGCCTAATTAAATGCCTTATTGCCTGCCTAATTGCCTGCTTAATTAATTGCCTATTTGCCTGCCTAATTGCCTGCCTAATTGCCTGCTTAATTAATTGCTTTTTTGCCTGCCTAATTGCCTGCTTAATTGCCTGCCTAATTGCCTGCTTAATTAACTGCCTAATTACCTACTCAATTGCCTGCCTTATTGCCTGCCTAATGAACTGCCTAATTAAGTGCCTAATTGCCTGCCTAATTACCTGCATAATTGCCTGCCTAACTGCCTGCCTATTTGCCTGCCTAATTGCCTGCTTAATTAACTGCCTAATTGTCTGCCTAATTAACTGCCTAATTAACTGCCGAATTGCCTGTCTAATTGCCTGCCTAATATACTGCCTAATTGCCTGCCTAAATATCTTTCTAATGGCCTGCCTAATTAACTGCCTAATTGCCTGTTAAATTGCTTGCCTGCCTAATTGCCTGCTTAATTGCTTGCCTAATTGCTTGCTTAATTAACTGCCTTATTGCCTGCCTAATCGCCTAATTAATTGCTTGCCTAATTGCCTGCCTTATTATTTGCATTATTGCCTGCCTAATTGCCTGCCTATTGCCTGCATAATTAACTGCCAAATTGCCTGCCTAATAACTGCCTAATTGCCTGCCTAATTAACTGCCTAATTGACTGCCTAATTACCTGCCAAATTAGCTGCTTAATTGCCTGCCTAATTGCCTGCATAATTGCCTGCCTATTTAAATGCCTAATTGCCTGCCTAATTGCCTGCCTATTTAAATGCCTAATTGCCTGCCTAATTAACTGCCTAATTGCCTGCCTAATTGCTTGCCTAATTGCCTGCTTATTGCCTGCCTAATTGCCTGCCTAATTAAATGCATAATTGCCTGCCTAATAATCTTCTTAATTGCCTGCCTAATTGCCTGCCTAATTGCCTGCCTAATTGCCTGCCTAATTAACTGCCTAATTGCGTGCCTAATTAACTGCCTAATTGCCTGCCTAATTGCCTGCCATATTGCCTGCTTTATTGCCTTCTTAATTAATTACCTAATTGCCTGCATAATTGCCTGCATAATTGCTTTCCTAATTGCCTGCCTAATTAACTGCCAAATTACCTGCGTAATTAACTGCCTTATTGCCTGCCTAATTAACTATCTAATTAACTGCCTAATTACCTGCCAACTTAGCTGCTTAATTGCCTGCATAATTGCCTGCCTAATTACCTGCCTAATGGCCTGCGTAATTGCCTGCCTAATTGCCTGCCTAATTAATTGCCTAATTGCCTGCCTAATTAACTGCCTAAATGCCTGCCTAATTGCCTGCCTAATTACCTGCCTAATTAAATGCATAATTGCCTGCCTAATAATCTGCTCAATTGCCTGCCTATTACCTGCCTAATTCCCTGCCTAATTGCCTGCCTAATTATCTGCCTAATGGCCTGCCTAATTAACTCCCTAATTGCCTGCTTAATTGGTGCCTGCCTAATTGCCTGCCTAATTGCCTGCCTAATTAAATGCCTAATTGCCTGCCTGATTGCCTGCATAATTGCCTGCCTAACTGCCTGCCTATTTGCCTGCCTAATTGCCTGCCTAATTATCTTCCTAATGGCCTGCTTATTAACTGCCTAATTGCCTGCTTAATTGCTTGCCTGCCTAATTGCCTGCCTAATTGCTTGCCTAATTGCTTGCTTAATTAACTGCCCTATTACCTGCCTAATCGCCTAATTAATTGCTTGCCTAATTGCCTGCCTTATTATTTGCCTAATTGCCTGCCTAATTGCCTGCCTAATTGCCTGCCTATTGCTTGCATAATTAACTGCCAAATTGCCTGCCTAATAACTGCCTAATTGCCTGCCTAATTAACTGACTAATTGACTGCCTAATTACCTGCCAAATTAGCTGCTTAATTGCCTGCTAATTGCCTGCATTATTGCCTGCCTATTTAAATGCCTAATTGCCTGCCTAATTGCCAGCCTTAAATGAATGCCTAATTTCCTGCCTAATTAACTGCCTAATTGCCTGCCTAATTACCTGCCTAATTGCCTGCCTAAGTACCTGCCTAATTGCCTGCTTAATTAATAGCCTAATTGCCTGCCTAATTGCCTGCCTAATTGCTTGCCTAATTGCATGCCCAATTAATTGCTTAATTGCCTGCCTAATTGCCTGCCTAATTAACTGCCTAATTGCCTGCCTAATTAACTGACTAATTGCCTGCCTAATTGCTTGCCTAATTGCTTGCCTAATTGCCTGCCTAATTGCATGCCTTATTAATTGCCTAATTGCCTGCCTAATGGCTTGCCTAATTAACTGCCTATTTGCCTGCCTTATTAACTGCCTAATTGCCTGCCTAATAAATGCCTTATTGCCTGCCTAATTGCCTGCCTAATTGCAGGCCTAATTAACTGCCTAATTACCTGCCTAATTGCCTGCCTAATTAACTGCCTAATTGCCTGCCTAATTAACTGACTAATTGCCTGCCTAATTGCTTGCCTAATTGCCTGCCTAATTGCATGCCTTATTAATTGCCTAATTGCTTGCCTAATTGCCTGCTTAATTATTTGCCTAATTGCCTGCCTAATTGCCTGCCTTATTTACTGCATAAGTAACTGCCAAATTGCCTGCCTAATAACTGCCTAATTGCCTGCCTAATTAACTGCCTAATTAACTGCCTAATTACCTGCCAAATTAGCTGCTTAATTTCCTGCCTAATTGCCGGCATAATTGCCTGCCTAATTAAATGCCTAATGGCCTGCCTAATCGCCTGCCTAATTAAATGCCTAATTGCCTGCCTAATTAACTGCTTATTGCCTGCCTAATTGCCTGCTTAATTAATTGTCTAATTGCCTGCCTAATTAACTGCCTAATTGCCTGCCTAATTAAATGCCTAATTGCCTGCTTAATTAAATGCTTAATTGCCTGCCTTATTAAATGCTTAATTGCCTTTCTAATTAACTGCTTAATTGCCTGCCTAATTGCCTGCCTAATTGCATGCTTAATTAATTGCCTAATTACCAGCCTAATTGCCTGCCTAATTAAATGCTTAATTGCCTGCCTTATTAAATGCTTAATTGCCTTTCTAATTAACTGCTTAATTGCCTGCCTAATTGCCTGCCTAATTGCTTGCTTTATTGATTGCCTAATTGCTTGCCTAATTGACTGCTTAATTAACTGCCTTATTGCCTGCCTAATTAAATAACTAATTGCCTGCCTAATTAACTACTTAATTAACTGCCTAATTACCTGCCAAATTAGCTGTAATTTCCTGCCTATTTGCCTGCATAATTGCCTGCCTAATAAACTGTTTAATGGCCTGCCTAATTGCCTGCCTAATAAACTGTTTAATGGCCTGCCTAATTGCCTGCTTAATTAATTGTCTAATTGCCTGCCTAATTTACTGCCTAATTGCCTGCCTAATTGCCTGCCTAATTGCCTGCTTAATTGCCTGCTTAACTAATTACCTAATTGCTTGCATAATTGCCTGCATAATTGCCTGCCTAATTGCATGCCTAATTAACTGCCAAATTACCTGCGTAATTAACTGCCTTATTGCCTGCCTAATTAACTGCCTAATTAACTGCCTAATTACCTGCCAACTTAGCTGCTTAATTGCCTGCCTAATTGACTGCATAATTGCCTGCCTAATTAACTGCCTAATTGCCTGCCTAATTAACTGCCTAATTGCCTGCCTAATTGCCTGCCTAATTGCTTGCCTAATTGCCTGCCTAAATAAATGCATAATTGCCTGCTTAATTATCTGCCTTATGGCCTGCCTAATTAACTGCCTAATTGCCTGCCTAATTACCTGCATAATTGCCTGCCTAACTGCCTGCCTATTTGCCTGCATAATTGCCTGCCTAATAGCTTGCCTAATTGCTTGCTTAATTAACTGCCTTATTGCCTGCCTAATTGCCTAATTAATTGCTTGCCTAATTGCCTGCCTAATTTTTTGCCTAATTGCCTGCCTAATTGCCTGCCTTATTTACTGCATAATTAACTGCCAAATTGCCTGCCTAATAACTGCCTAATTGCTTGCCTAATTAACAGCCTAATTAACTGCCGAATTACCTGCCAAATTAGCTGCTTAATTGCCTGCCTAATTGCCTGCATAATTGCCTGCCTATTTAAATGCCTAATTGACTGCCTAAATAAATGCCTTATTGCCTGCCTAATTAACTGCCTAATTGCCTGCCTAATTACCTGCCCAATTGCCTGCTTAATTAATTGCCTAATTGCCTGCCTAATTGCCTGCCTAATTAACTGCCTAATTGCCTGCCTAATTAACTGAATAATTGCCTGCCTAATTGCTTGCCTAATTGCCTGCCTAATTGCATGCTTAATTAATTGCCTAATTGCCTGCCTAATTAACTGCCTAATTGCCTGCCTAATTAACTGCCTAATTGCCTGCCTAATAAATGCCTTATTGCCCGCCTATTTACCTGCATAATTGCCTGCCTAACTGCCTGCCTATTTGCCTGCATAATTGCCTGCCTAATAGCTTGCCTAATTGCTTGCTCTATTAACTGCCTTATTGCCTGCCTAATTGCCTAATTAATTGCTTGCCTAATTGCCTGCCTAATTTTTTGCCTAATTGCCTGCCTAATTGCCTGCCTTATTTACTGCATAATTAACTGCCAAATTGCCTGCCTAATAACTGCCTAATTGCCTGCCTAATTAACAGCCTAATTAACTGCCGAATTACCTGCCAAATTAGCTGCTTAATGGCCTGCCTAATTGCCTGCATAATTGCCTGCCTATTTAAATGCCTAATTGCCTTCCTAATTGACTGCCTTTATAAATGCCTTATTGCCTGCCTAATTAACTGCCTAATTGCCTGCCTAATTACCTGCCCAATTGCCTGCTTAATTAATTGCCTAATTGCCTGTCTAATTGCCTGCCTAATTAACTGCCTAATTGCCTGCCTAATTAACTGAATAATTGCCTGCCTAATTGCTTGCCTAATTGCCTGCCTAATTGCATGCTTAATTAATTGCCTAATTGCCTGCCTAATTAACTGCCTAATTGCCTGCCTAATTAACTACCTAATTGCCTGCCTAATAAATGCCTTATTGCCCGCCTAATTGCTTGCCTAATTGCAGGCCTAATTAACTGCCTAATTAACTGCCTAATTACCTGCCTAATTACCTGCCTAATTAACTGCCAAATTCCCTGCTTAATTAACTGCCTAATTGCCTGTCTAATTGCCTGTTTAATATACTGCCTAATTGCCTGCCTAGTTATTTTACTAATGGCCTGCCTAATTAACTGCCTAATTGCCTGCTTTATTGCTTGCCTGCCTAATTGCCTGCCTAATTGCTTGCCTAATTGCTTACTTAATTAACTGCCTTATTGCCTGCCTAATTTCCTAATTAATTGCTTGCCTAATTGCCTGCCTTATTATTTGCCTAATTGCCTGCCTAATTGCCTGCCTTATTTACTGCATAATTAAATGCCAAATTGCCTGCCTATAACTGCCTAATTGCCTACCTAATTAACTGCCTAATTAACTGCCTAAATACCATCCAAATTAGCTGCTTAATTGCCTGCCTAATTGCCGGCCTAATTGCCTGCCTAATTAAATGCCTTATGGCCTGCTTAATTGCCTGCTAATTGCCTGCCTAATTAAATGCCTAATTGCCTGCCTAATAAACTGCCCAATTGCCTGCCTAATGAAATGCTTATTTGCCTGCCTAATTAACTTCTTAATTGCCTGCCTAATTGCCTGTCTAATTGCCTGCCTAATTGCCTGCCTTATTGCATGCTTAATAAATTGCCTAATTGCCTGCCTAATGCCTGTCTAATTAAATGCCTAATTGTCAGCCTAATTGCCTGCTTAATTGCTTGCTTTATTAATTGCCTAATTGCCTGCCTAATTGTCTGCCTAATTAACTGCCTTATTGCCTGCCTAATTAAATAACTAATTGCCTGCCTAATTAACTACCTAATTAACTGCCTAATTACCTGCCAAATTAGCTGTAATTTCCTGCCTATTTTCCTAAATAATTGCCTGCCTATTAAACTGCCTAATGGCCTGCCTAATTGCCTGCTTAATTAATTGCCTAATTGCCTGGATAATTCCCTGCCTAATAAACTGCCTAATTGCCTGCCTAATTAACTGCCTAATTGCCTGCTTAATTTATTGCCTAATTGCCTGCCTAATCGCCTGCCTAATTAAATGCCTTATTGCCTGCCTAATTAATTGCCTTATTGCCTGCCTTATGGACTGCCTAATTGCCTGCTTAATTAATTGCCTAATTGCCTTTCTAATTTACTGCCTAATTGCCTGCCTAATTGCCTGCTTATTGCCAGCCTAATTGCCTGCCTAATTAAATGCCTAATTGCCTGCCTAATTACCTGCCTAATTGCCTGCCTAATTAACTGCCTAATTGCCTGCCTAATTAAATGCCTAATTGCCTGCCTAATTAACTGCCTAATTGCCTGCGTAATTATCTTCCTAATGGCCTGCCTAATTAACTGCCTAATTGCCTGCTTAATTGCTTGCCTGCCTAATTGCCTGCTTAATTGCTTGCCTGCCTAATTGCCTGCTTAATTGCTTGCCTAATTGCTTGCTTAATTAACTGCCTTATTGCCTGCCTAATCGCCTAATTAATTGCTTGCCTAATTGCCTGCCTTATTATTTGCCTAATTGCCTGCCTAATTGCCTGCCTAATTGCCTGCCTAATTAACTGCCTAATTGCCTGCCTAATTAAATGCCTAATTGCCTGCCTAATTAACTGCCTAATTCCTGCCTAATTACCTGCCTAATTGCCTGCTTAATTAATTGCCTAATTGCCTGCCTAATTGCCTGCCTAATGAACTGCCTTATTGCCTGCCTAATTAACTGCCTAATTGCCTGCCTATTAAAATGCCTAATTGCCTGCCTAATTGCCTGCCTAATTGCCTTCCTAATTAACTGCCTAATTGCCTGCCTAAATAAGTACCTATTTGCCTGCCTAATAGCCTGTCTAATAAAATGCTTAATTGCCTGCCTAATTATCTGCTAAATTGCCTGCCTAATTGCCTGCCTAATTGCCTGCCTAATTAAATGCCTAATTGCCTGCCTAATTACCTGCATAATTGCCTGCCTAACTGCCTGCCTATTTGCCTGCCTAATTGCCTGCTTAATTAACTGCCCAATTGCCTGCCTAATCAACTGACTAATCAACTGCCTAATTACCTGCCAAATTAGCTGCTTAATTGCTTGCCTAATTGCCTGCATAATTGCCTATCTAATTAACTGCCTAATGGCCTGCCTAATGGCCTGCCTAATTGCATGTTTAATTAATTGCCAAATCGCCTGCCTAATTAACTGCCTAACTGCCTGCCTAATTGCCTGCCTTATTGCCTGCTTAATTAATTGCATAATTGCCTGCTAATTGTCTGCCTAAATAACTGCCTAATTGCCTGCCTAATTGCCTGCCTAATTAAATGCCTAATTGCCTGCCTAATTACCTGCCTAATTGCCTGCCTAACTGCCTGCCTATTTGCCTGCCTAATGGCCTGCCTAATTAACTGCCTAATTGCCTGCCTAATTGCCTGCCTAATTAAATGCCTAATTTAATGCCTAATTGGCTGCCTAATTGCAAGCCTAAGTGCCTTCCTTATTGCCTGCTTTATTGCCTGCCTAATTGCCTGCTTAATTAATAGCCTAATTACCTGCCTAATTGCCTTCCTAATTAGTTGCCTAATTGCCTGCATAATAAATTTCCTTATTGCCTGCCTAATTAAATGCCTAATTGCTAGCTAATTGCCTGCTTAATTAATTGCCTAATTGCCTGCATAATTGCCTGCCCTAATTAACTGCCTAATGGCCTGCCTAATTGCCTGCCTAATTGCATGTTTAATTAATTGCCAAATTGCCTGCCTAATTAACTGCCTAACTGCCTGCCAAATTAACTGCCTAATTGCCTGCCTAATTGCCTGCTTAATTAATTGCATAATTGCCTGCTAATTGTCTGCCTAATTAACTACCTCATTGACTGCATAATTGTCTGCCTAATTAACTGTCTAATTGCATTCCCTTTTAACTGCCTTATTGCCTGCCTTATTGCCTGCCTTATCATCTGCCTAATGGCCTGCCTAATTAACTGCCTAATTGCCTGTCTAATTGCCTGCCTAATTGCCTGCCTAATTAAATGCCTAATTTAATGCCTAATTGCCTGCCTAATTGCAAGCCTAATTGCCTGCTATTGCCTGCCTAATTGCCTGCTTAATTAATAGCCTAATTACCTGCCTAATTGCCTTCCTAATTAACTGCCTAATTGCCTGCTTAAATAAGTACCTAATTGCCTGCCTAATTAAATGCTTAATTGCCTGCATAATTATCTGCTTAATTGCCTGCATAATTGCCTGCCTAATTGCCTGCCTAATATAATGCCTAATTGCCTGCCTAATTACCTGCATAATTGCCAGCCTAACTGCCTGCCTATTTGCCTGCCTTATTGCCTGCTTAATTAATTGCCTAATTGCCTGGATAATTCCCTGCCTAATAAACTGCCTAATTGCCTGCCTAATTAACTGCCTAATTGCCTGCTTAATTTATTGCCTAATTGCCTGCCTAATTGCCTGCCTAATTAAATGCCTTATTGCCTGCCTAATTAATTGCCTTATTGCCTGCCTTATGGACTGCCTAATTGCCTGCTTAATTAATTGCCTAATTGCCTTTCCAATTTACTGCCTAATTGCCTGCCTAATTGCCTGCCTAATTGCCTGCTTATTGCCAGCCTAATTGCCTGCCTAATTAAATGCCTAATTGCCTACCTAATTACCTGCATAATTGCCTGCCTATTTGCCTGCCTATTTGCCTGCCTAATTAACTACCAAATTGTTTGCCTAATAACTTCCTAATTGTCTGCCTAATTAACTGCCTAATTAACTGCCTAATTGCCTGTCTAATTGCCTGCCTAATATACTGCCTAATTGCCTGCCTAATTATCTTCCTAATGGCCTGCCTAATTAACTGCCTAATTGCCTGCTTAATTGCTTGCCTGCCTAATTGCCTGCTTCATTGCTTGCCTGCCTAAAATGCCTGCTTAATTGCTTGCCTAATTGCTTGCTTAATTAACTGCCTTATTGCCTGCCTAATCGCCTAATTAATTGCTTGCCTAATTGCCTGCCTTATTATTTGCCTAATTGCCTGCCTAATTAACTGCCTAATTGCCTGCCTAATTAACTGCCTAATTGCCTGCCTAATTAAATGCCTAATTGCCTGCCTAATTAACTGCCTAATTGCCTGCCTGATTGCCTGCCTAATTCCCGGCCCAATTGCCTGCCTAATTGCCTGCCTAATTGCCTGCCTAATTGCCTTCCTAATTAACTGCCTAATTGCCTGCCTAAATAAGTACCTAATTGCCTGCCTAATTGCCTGTCTAATAAAATGCTTAATTGCCTGCCTAATTATCTGCTAAATTGCCTGCCTAATTGCCTGCCTAATTGCCTGTCTAATATAATGCCTAATTGCCTGCCTAATTACCTGCATAATTGCCTGCCTAACTGCCTGCCTATTTGCCTGCCTTATTGCCTGCCTAATTAATTGCCTAATTGCCTGCCTAATTAACTGCCTAATTAACTGCCTAATTACCTGCCTAATTAGCTGCTTAATTGCTTGTCTAATTGCCTGCATAATTGCCTATCTAATTAAATGCCTAATTAACTGCCTAATTAACTGCCTAATTGCCTGCCTAATTGCATGCTTAATTAATTGCATAATTGTCTGCCTAATTAACTGCCTAATTGCCTGCATAATTGCCTGCCTAATTAACTGTCAAAATGCCTGCCTTATTAACTGCCTTATTGCCTGCCTAATTATCTGCCTAATGGCCTGCCTTATTAACTGCCTAATTGCCTGATTAATTGCTTGCCTGCCTAATTGCCTGCCTAATTAAATGCCTAATTGCTTGCCTGATTGCCTGCATTATTGCCTGCCTAACTGCCTGCCGAATTGCCTGCTTAATTAATTGCTTAATTGCCTGCCTAATTGCCTGCCTAATTGCCTGTCTAATTGCCTGCCTCATTGCCTGCCTAATTGCTTGCCTAATTGCCTGCCTAATTGCATGCTTAATTAATTGCCTAATTGCCTGCCTAATTGCTTGCCTAATACCCTGCCTAATTGCATGCCCAATTAATTGCCTAATTGCCTGCCTAATTAACTGCCTAATTGCCTGCCTAATTGCTTGCCTGCCTAATTGCCTGCCTAATTGCTTGCTTAATTAACTGCCTTATTGCCTGCCTAATCGCCTATTTAATTGCTTGCCTAATTGCCTGCCTTATTATTTGCCTAATTGCCTGTCTATTGCCTGCATAATTAACTGCCAAATTGCCTGCCTAATAAGTGCCTAATTGCCTGCCTAATTGCCTGACTGAATTAACTGCCTAATTGACTGCCTAATTACCTGCCAAATTAGCTGCTTAATTGCCTGCCTAATTGCCTGCATAATTGCCTGCGTATTAAAATGCCTAATTGCCTGCCTAATTAACTGCCTAATTGCCTGCCTAATAAATGCCTTATTGCCTGCCTAATTGCCTGCCTAATTGCAGGCCTAATTAACTGCCTAATTACCTGCCTAATTATCTGCCAAATTCCCTGCCTAATTAACTGCATAATTGCCTGCCTAATTGCTTGCCTCATTGCCTGCCTAATTGCTTGCCTAATTGCCTGCCTAATTGCATGCTTAATTAATTGCCTAATTGCCTGCCTAATTGCTTGCCTAATACCCTGCCTAATTGCATGCCCAATTAATTGCCTAATTGCCTGCCTAATTAACTGCCTAATTGCCTGCCTAATTGCTTGCCTAATTGCCTGCCTAATTGCATGCTTAATTAATTGCCTAATTGCCTGCCTAATGGCCTGCCTAATTAACTGCCTAATTGCCTGCTTAATTAACTGCCTAATTGCCTGCCTAATAAATGCCTTATTGCCTGCCTAATTGCCTGCCTAATTGCAGGCCTAATTAACTGCCTAATTACCTGCCTAATTATCTGCCAAATTCCCTGCCTAATTAACTGCATAATTGCCTGCCTAATTAACTGAATAATTGCCTGCCTAATTGCTTGCCTAATTGCCTGCCTAATTGCATGCTTAATTAATTGCCTAATTGCCTGCCTAATTGCTTGCCTAATTGCCTGCCTAATTGCATGCCCAATTAATTGCCTAATTGCCTGCCTAATAAATTGCCTAATTGCCTGCCTAAATAACTGCCTAATTGCCTGCCTAATTGCTTGCCTAATTGCCTGCCTAATTGCATGCTTAATTAATTGCCTAATTGCCTGCCTAATGGCCTGCCTATTTAACTGCCTAATTGCCTGCCTAATTAACTGCCTAATTGCCTGCCTAATAAATGCCTAATTGCCTGCCTAATTAACTGCCTTATTGCCTGCATAATTGCTTGCCTGCCTAATTGCCTGCCTAATAGCTTGCCTAATTTCTTGCTTAATTAACTGCCTTATTGCCTGCCTAATTGCCTAATTAATTGCTTGCCTAATTGCCTGCCTAATTTTTTGCCTAATTGCCTGCCTAATTGCCTGCCTTATTTACTGCATAATTAACTGCCAAATTGACTGCCTAATTAACTGCCTAATTGCCTGCCTAATAAATGCCTTATTGCCCACCTAATTGCTTGCCTAATTGCAGGCCTAATTAACTGCCTAATTAACTGCCTAATTACCTGCCTAATTACCTGCCTAATTAACTGCCAAATTCCCTGCCTAATTAACTGCCTAATTGCCTGTCTAATTGCCTGTTTAATATACTGCCTAATTGCCTGCCTAGTTATCTTACTAATGGCCTGCCTAATTAACTGCCTAATTGCCTGCTTTATTGCTTGCCTGCCTAATTGCCTGCCTAATTGCTTGCCTAATTGCTTGCTTAATTAACTGCCTTATTGCCTGCCTAATTTCCTAATTAATTGCTTGCCTAATTGCTTGCCTTATTATTTGCCTAATTGCCTGCCTAATTGCCTGCCTTATTTACTGCATAATTAACTGCCAATTTGCCTGCCTATAACTGCCAAATTGCCTACCTAATTAACTGCCTAATTAACTGCCTAAATACTTGCCAAATTAGCTGCTTAATTGCCTGCCTAATTGCCGGCCTAATTGCCTGCCTAATTAAATGCCTTATGGCCTGCTTAATTGCCTGCTAATTGCCTGCCTAATTAAATGCCTAATTGCCTGCCTATTTAAATGCCTAATTGCCTTCCTAATTGACTGCCTAAATAAATGCCTTATTGCCTGCCTAATTAACTGCCTAATTGCCTGCCTAATTACCCGCCCAATTGCTTGCTTAATTGCCTAATTGCCTGCCTAATTAACTGCCTAATTGCCTGCCTAATTAACTGAATAATTGCCTGCCTAATTGCTTGCCTAATTGCCTGCCTAATTGCATGCTTAATTAATTGCCTAATTGCCTGCCTAATTAACTGCCTAATTGCCTGCCTAATTAACTGCCTAATTGCCTGCCTAATAAATGCCTTATTGCCCACCTAATTGCTTGCCTAATTGCAGGCCTAATTAACTGCCTAATTAACTGCCTAATTACCTGCCTAATTAACTGCCAAATTCCCTGCCTAATTAACTGCCTAATTGCCTGTCTAATTGCCTGTTTAATATACTGCCTAATTGCCTGCCTAGTTATCTTACTAATGGCCTGCCTAATTAACTGCCTAATTGCCTGCTTTATTGCTTGCCTGCCTAATTGCCTGCCTAATTGCTTGCCTAATTGCTTGCTTAATTAACTGCCTTATTGCCTGCCTAATTTCCTAATTAATTGCTTGCCTAATTGCCTGCCTTAATATTTGCCTAATTGCCTGCCTAATTGCCTGCCTTATTTACTGCATAATTAACTGACAAATTGCCTGCCTATAACTGCCAAATTGCCTACCTAATTAACTGCCTAATTAACTGCCTAAATACCTGCCAAATTAGCTGCTTAATTGCCTGCCTAATTGCCGGCCCAATTGCCTGCCTAATTAAATGCCTTATGGCCTGCTTAATTGCCTGCTAATTGCCTGCCTAATTAAATGCCTAATTGCCTGCCTAATAAACTGCCTAATTGCCTGCTTAATTAATTGCCTAATTGCCTGCCTAATTAACTGCCTAATTGCCTGCCTAATGAAATGCTTATTTGCCTGCCTAATTAACTTCTTAATTGCCTGCCTAACTGCCTGCCTAATTGCCTGCCTAATTGCCTGCCTTATTGCATGCTTAATTAATTGCCTAATTGCCTGCCTAATGCCTGTCTAATTAAATGCCTAATTGTCAGCCTAATTGCCTGCTTAATTGCTTGCTTTATTAATTGCCTAATTGCCTGCCTTATTGACTGCCTAATTAACTGCCTTTTTGCCTGCCTAATTAAATAACTAATTGCCTGCCTAATTAACTACCTAATTAACTGCCTAATTACCTGCCAAATTAGCTGTAATTTCCTGCCTATTTTCCTAGATAATTGCCTGCCTAATAAACTGCCTAATGGCCTGCCTAATTGCCTGCTTAATTAATTGCCTAATTGCTTGGATAATTCCCTGCCTAATAAACTGCCTAATTGCCTGCCTAATTAACTGCCTAATTGCCTGCTTAATTTATTGCCTAATTGCCTGCCTAATTGCCTGCCTAATTAAATGCCTTATTGCCTGCCTAATTAATTGCCTTATTGCCTGCCTTATGGACTGCCTAATTGCCTGCTTAATTAATTGCCTAATTGCCTTTCTAATTTACTGCCTAATTGCCTGCCTAATTGCCTGCCTAATTGCCTGCTTATTGTCAGCCTAATTGCCTGATAATTAAATGCCTAATTGCCTGCCTAATTAACTGCCTAATTGCCTGCCTAATTAACTGACTAATTGCCTGCCTAATTGCTTGCCTAATTGCCTGCCTAATTGCATGCCTTATTCATTGCCTTATTGCCTGCCTAATGGCCTGCCAAATTTACTGCCTAATTGCCTGCCTAATTAACTGCCTAATTGCCTGCCTAATAAATGCCTAATTGCCTGCCTAATTAACTGCTTAATTAACTGCTAATTGCCTGCTTATTTGCTTGCCTGCCTAATTGCTTGCCTAATTGCTTGCTTAATTAACTGCCTTATTGCCTGCCTAATTGCCTAATTAATTGCTTGCCTAATTGCCTGCCTAATTATTTGCCTAATTGCCTGCCTAATTGCCTGCCTTATTTACTGCATAATTAACTGCCAAATTGCCTGCCTAATAACTGCCTAATTGCCTGCCTAATTAAC
The DNA here is from genome assembly GCF_032445375.1 of Bacillus rossius redtenbacheri. Lineage (NCBI taxonomy): Eukaryota > Metazoa > Arthropoda > Insecta > Phasmatodea > Bacillidae > Bacillus > Bacillus rossius. The sequence goes on along the minus strand of NW_026962711.1, from coordinate 62,037 downwards.
AGCCTAATTAACTGCCTAATTACCTGCCAAATTAGCTGCTTAATTGCCTGCCTAATTAAATGCCTAATTGCCTGCCTAATTAACTGCTTATTGCCTGCCTTATTGCCTGCTTAATTAAATGCCTAATTGCCTGCCTAATTAACTGCCTAATTGCCTGCCTAATTAAATGCCTAATTGCCTGCCTAATTAAATGCTTAATTGCCTGCCTTATTAAATGCTTAATTGCCTGCCTAATTAACTGCTTAATTGCCTGCCTAATTGCCTGCCTAATTGCATGCTTAATTAATTGCCTAATTAACTGCTTAATTGCCTGCCTAATTGCCTGCCTAATTGCCTGCCTAATAAATGCCTGATTGCCTGCCTAATTGGCTGCCTAATTGCAGGCCTAATTAACTGCCTAATTACATGCCTAATTGCCTGCCAAATTCCTGCCTAATTAAATGCCTAATTGTCAGCCTAATTGCCTGCCTAATTGCTAGCTTTATTAATTGCCTAATTGCCTGCCTAATTGACTGCCTAATTAACTGCCTTATTGCCTGCCTAAATAAATAACTAATTGCCTGCCTAATTAACTACTTAATTAACTGCCTAATTACCTGCCAAATTAGCTGTAATTTCCTGCCTATTTGCCTGCATAATTGCCTGCCTAATAAACTGTTTAATGGCCTGCCTAATTGCCTGCTTAATTAATTGCCTAATTGCCTGCCTAATTCCCTGCCTAATAAACTGCCTAATTGCCTGCCTAATAAACTGCCTAATTGCCTGCTTAATAGACTGCTTAATTTATTGCCTAATTGCCTGCCTAATTGCCTGCCTAATAAAATGCCTAATTGCCTGCCTAATTAATTGCCTTATTGCCTGCCTAATTAATTTCCTAATTGCCTGCCTAATTGCCTGCCTAATTAACTGCCTAATTGCCTGCCTAATTGCCTGCTTAATTAATTGCCTAAATACCTGCCTAATTGCCTTCATAATTAACGGCCTTCTTGCCTGCCTAAATAAGTACCTTATTGCCTGCCTAATTAAATGCCTAATCGAATGCCTAATTGAATGCCTAATTGCCTGCCTAATTGCCTGCCTAATTGCCTGCCTAATTGCCTGCCTTATTGCCTGCCTAATTGCCTGCTTAATTAATTGCCTATTTGTCTGCCTAATTGCCTGCCTAATTGTCTGCCTAATTAACTGCCTAATTGCCTGCCTAATTAACTGCCTAATTAACTGCTCAATTGCCTGCCTTATTGCCTGCCTAATAAACTGCCTAATTAAATGCCTAATTGCCTTCCTAATTGCCTGCTTAATTGCTTGCCTGCCTAATTAACTGCCTTATTGCCGACCTAATTGCCTGCCTAATTACCTGCATAATTGCCTGCCTAACTGCTTGCCAAATTAACTGACAAATTGTCTGCCTAATTAACTGCCTAATTGTCTGCCTAATTAACTGCCTAATTAAATGCCTAATTGCCTGTCTAATTGCCTGCCTAATATACTGCCTAATTGCCTGCCTAATTATCTTCCTAATGGCCTGCCTAATTAACTGCCTAATTGCCTGCTTAATTGCTTGCCTGCCTAATTGCCTGCCTAATTGCCTGACTGAATTAACTGCCTAATTGACTGCCTAATTACCTGCCAAATTAGCTGCTTAATTGCCTGCCTAATTGCCTGCATAATTGCCTGCGTATTAAAATGCCTAATTGCCTGCCTAATTAACTGCCTAATTGCCTGCCTAATAAATGCCTTATTGCCTGCCTAATTGCCTGCCTAATTGCAGGCCTAATTAACTGCCTAATTAACTGCCTAATTATCTGCCAAATTCCCTGCCTAATTAACTGCATAATTGCCTGCCTAATTGCTTGCCTCATTGCCTGCCTAATTGCTTGCCTAATTGCCTGCCTAATTGCATGCTTAATTAATTGCCTAATTGCCTGCCTAATTGCTTGCCTAATACCCTGCCTAATTGCATGCCCAATTAATTGCCTAATTGCCTGCCTAATTAACTGCCTAATTGCCTGCCTAATTGCTTGCCTAATTGCCTGCCTAATTGCATGCTTAATTAATTGCCTAATTGCCTGCCTAATGGCCTGCCTAATTAACTGCCTAATTGCCTGCTTAATTAACTGCCTAATTGCCTGCCTAATAAATGCCTTATTGCCTGCCTAATTGCCTGCCTAATTGCAGGCCTAATTAACTGCCTAATTACCTGCCTAATTATCTGCCAAATTCCCTGCCTAATTAACTGCATAATTGCCTGCCTAATTAACTGAATAATTGCCTGCCTAATTGCTTGCCTAATTGCCTGCCTAATTGCATGCTTAATTAATTGCCTAATTGCCTGCCTAATTGCTTGCCTAATTGCCTGCCTAATTGCATGCCCAATTAATTGCCTAATTGCCTGCCTAATTGCCTGCCTAATTGCTTGCCTAATTGCCTGCCTAATTGCATGCTTAATTAATTGCCTAATTGCCTGCCTAATGGCCTGCCTATTTAACTGCCTAATTGCCTGCCTAATTAACTGCCTAATTGCCTGCCTAATAAATGCCTAATTGCCTGCCTAATTAACTGCCTTATTGCCTGCTTAATTGCTTGCCTGCCTAATTGCCTGCCTAATAGCTTGCCTAATTGCTTGCTTAATTAACTGCCTTATTGCCTGCCTAATTGCCTAATTAATTGCTTGCCTAATTGCCTGCCTAATTTTTTGCCTAATTGCCTGCCTAATTGCCTGCCTTATTTACTGCATAATTAACTGCCAAATTGACTGCCTAATTAACTGCCTAATTGCCTGCCTAATAAATGCCTTATTGCCCACCTAATTGCTTGCCTAATTGCAGGCCTAATTAACTGCCTAATTAACTGCCTAATTACCTGCCTAATTACCTGCCTAATTAACTGCCAAATTCCCTGCCTAATTAACTGCCTAATTGCCTGTCTAATTGCCTGTTTAATATACTGCCTAATTGCCTGCCTAGTTATCTTACTAATGGCCTGCCTAATTAACTGCCTAATTGCCTGCTTTATTGCTTGCCTGCCTAATTGCCTGCCTAATTGCTTGCCTAATTGCTTGCTTAATTAACTGCCTTATTGCCTGCCTAATTTCCTAATTAATTGCTTGCCTAATTGCTTGCCTTATTATTTGCCTAATTGCCTGCCTAATTGCCTGCCTTATTTACTGCATAATTAACTGCCAATTTGCCTGCCTATAACTGCCAAATTGCCTACCTAATTAACTGCCTAATTAACTGCCTAAATACTTGCCAAATTAGCTGCTTAATTGCCTGCCTAATTGCCGGCCTAATTGCCTGCCTAATTAAATGCCTTATGGCCTGCTTAATTGCCTGCTAATTGCCTGCCTAATTAAATGCCTAATTGCCTGCCTATTTAAATGCCTAATTGCCTTCCTAATTGACTGCCTAAATAAATGCCTTATTGCCTGCCTAATTAACTGCCTAATTGCCTGCCTAATTACCCGCCCAATTGCTTGCTTAATTGCCTAATTGCCTGCCTAATTAACTGCCTAATTGCCTGCCTAATTAACTGAATAATTGCCTGCCTAATTGCTTGCCTAATTGCCTGCCTAATTGCATGCTTAATTAATTGCCTAATTGCCTGCCTAATTAACTGCCTAATTGCCTGCCTAATTAACTGCCTAATTGCCTGCCTAATAAATGCCTTATTGCCCACCTAATTGCTTGCCTAATTGCAGGCCTAATTAACTGCCTAATTAACTGCCTAATTACCTGCCTAATTAACTGCCAAATTCCCTGCCTAATTAACTGCCTAATTGCCTGTCTAATTGCCTGTTTAATATACTGCCTAATTGCCTGCCTAGTTATCTTACTAATGGCCTGCCTAATTAACTGCCTAATTGCCTGCTTTATTGCTTGCCTGCCTAATTGCCTGCCTAATTGCTTGCCTAATTGCTTGCTTAATTAACTGCCTCATTGCCTGCCTAATTTCCTAATTAATTGCTTGCCTAATTGCCTGCCTTAATATTTGCCTAATTGCCTGCCTAATTGCCTGCCTTATTTACTGCATAATTAACTGACAAATTGCCTGCCTATAACTGCCAAATTGCCTACCTAATTAACTGCCTAATTAACTGCCTAAATACCTGCCAAATTAGCTGCTTAATTGCCTGCCTAATTGCCGGCCCAATTGCCTGCCTAATTAAATGCCTTATGGCCTGCTTAATTGCCTGCTAATTGCCTGCCTAATTAAATGCCTAATTGCCTGCCTAATAAACTGCCTAATTGCCTGCTTAATTAATTGCCTAATTGCCTGCCTAATTAACTGCCTAATTGCCTGCCTAATGAAATGCTTATTTGCCTGCCTAATTAACTTCTTAATTGCCTGCCTAACTGCCTGCCTAATTGCCTGCCTAATTGCCTGCCTTATTGCATGCTTAATTAATTGCCTAATTGCCTGCCTAATGCCTGTCTAATTAAATGCCTAATTGTCAGCCTAATTGCCTGCTTAATTGCTTGCTTTATTAATTGCCTAATTGCCTGATTTATTGACTGCCTAATTAACTGCCTTTTTGCCTGCCTAATTAAATAACTAATTGCCTGCCTAATTAACTACCTAATTAACTGCCTAATTACCTGCCAAATTAGCTGTAATTTCCTGCCTATTTTCCTAAATAATTGCCTGCCTAATAAACTGCCTAATGGCCTGCCTAATTGCCTGCTTAATTAATTGCCTAATTGCTTGGATAATTCCCTGCCTAATAAACTGCCTAATTGCCTGCCTAATTAACTGCCTAATTGCCTGCTTAATTTATTGCCTAATTGCCTGCCTAATTGCCTGCCTAATTAAATGCCTTATTGCCTGCCTAATTAATTGCCTTATTGCCTGCCTTATGGACTGCCTAATTGCCTGCTTAATTAATTGCCTAATTGCCTTTCTAATTTACTGCCTAATTGCCTGCCTAATTGCCTGCCTAATTGCCTGCTTATTGTCAGCCTAATTGCCTGATAATTAAATGCCTAATTGCCTGCCTAATTAACTGCCTAATTGCCTGCCTAATTAACTGACTAATTGCCTGCCTAATTGCTTGCCTAATTGCCTGCCTAATTGCATGCCTTATTCATTGCCTTATTGCCTGCCTAATGGCCTGCCAAATTTACTGCCTAATTGCCTGCCTAATTAACTGCCTAATTGCCTGCCTAATAAATGCCTAATTGCCTGCCTAATTAACTGCTTAATTAACTGCCTAATTGCCTGCTTATTTGCTTGCCTGCCTAATTGCTTGCCTAATTGCTTGCTTAATTAACTGCCTTATTGCCTGCCTAATTGCCTAATTAATTGCTTGCCTAATTGCCTGCCTAATTATTTGCCTAATTGCCTGCCTTATTTACTGCATAATTAACTGCCAAATTGCCTGCCTAATAACTGCCTAATTGCCTGCCTAATTAACAGCCTAATTAACTGCCTAATTACCTGCCAAATTAGCTGCTTAATTGCCTGCCTAATTAAATGCCTAATTGCCTGCCTAATTAACTGCTTATTGCCTGCCTTATTGCCTGCTTAATTAAATGCCTAATTGCCTGCCTAATTAACTGCCTAATTGCCTGCCTAATTAAATGCCTAATTGCCTGCCTAATTAAATGCTTAATTGCCTGCCTTATTAAATGCTTAATTGCCTGCCTAATTAACTGCTTAATTGCCTGCCTAATTGCCTGCCTAATTGCATGCTTAATTAATTGCCTAATTAACTGCTTAATTGCCTGCCTAATTGCCTGCCTAATTGCCTGCCTAATAAATGCCTGATTGCCTGCCTAATTGGCTGCCTAATTGCAGGCCTAATTAACTGCCTAATTACATGCCTAATTGCCTGCCTAATGCCTGCCTAATTAAATGCCTAATTGTCAGCCTAATTGCCTGCCTAATTGCTAGCTTTATTAATTGCCTAATTGCCTGCCTAATTGACTGCCTAATTAACTGCCTTATTGCCTGCCTAAATTATTAACTAATTGCCTGCCTAATTAACTACTTAATTAACTGCCTAATTACCTGCCAAATTAGCTGTAATTTCCTGCCTATTTGCCTGCATAATTGCCTGCCTAATAAACTGTTTAATGGCCTGCCTAATTGCCTGCTTAATTAATTGCCTAATTGCCTGCCTAATTCCCTGCCTAATAAACTGCCTAATTGCCTGCCTAATAAACTGCCTAATTGCCTGCTTAATAGACTGCTTAATTTATTGCCTAATTGCCTGCCTAATTGCCTGCCTAATAAAATGCCTAATTGCCTGCCTAATTAATTGCCTTATTGCCTGCCTAATTAATTTCCTAATTGCCTGCCTAATTGCCTGCCTAATTAACTGCCTAATTGCCTGCCTAATTGCCTGCTTAATTAATTGCCTAAATACCTGCCTAATTGCCTTCATAATTAACGGCCTTCTTGCCTGCCTAAATAAGTACCTTATTGCCTGCCTAATTAAATGCCTAATCGAATGCCTAATTGAATGCCTAATTGCCTGCCTAATTGCCTGCCTAATTGCCTGCCTAATTGCCTGCCTTATTGCCTGCCTAATTGCCTGCTTAATTAATTGCCTATTTGTCTGCCTAATTGCCTGCCTAATTGTCTGCCTAATTAACTGCCTAATTGCCTGCCTAATTAACTGCCTAATTAACTGCTCAATTGCCTGCCTTATTGCCTGCCTAATAAACTGCCTAATTAAATGCCTAATTGCCTTCCTAATTGCCTGCTTAATTGCTTGCCTGCCTAATTAACTGCCTTATTGCCGACCTAATTGCCTGCCTAATTACCTGCATAATTGCCTGCCTAACTGCTTGCCAAATTAACTGACAAATTGTCTGCCTAATTAACTGCCTAATTGTCTGCCTAATTAACTGCCTAATTAAATGCCTAATTGCCTGTCTAATTGCCTGCCTAATATACTGCCTAATTGCCTGCCTAATTATCTTCCTAATGGCCTGCCTAATTAACTGCCTAATTGCCTGCTTAATTGCTTGCCTGCCTAATTGCCTGCTTAATTGCTTGCCTAATTGCTTGCTTAATTAACTGCCTTATTGCCTGCCTAATCGCCTAATTAATTGCTTGCCTAATTGCCTGCCTTATTTTTAGCCTAATTGCCTGCCTAATTGCCTGCCTATTGCCTGCATAATTAACTGCCAAATTGCCTGCCTAATAACTGCCTAATTGCCTGCCTAATTAACTGCCTAATTGACTGCCTAATTACCTGCCAAATTAGCTGCTTAATTGCCTGCCTATTTAAATACCTAATTGCCTGCCTAATTGCCTGCCTAATTGCCTGCCTAATAAAATGCCTTATTGCCTGCCTAATTAACTGCATAATTGCCTGCCTAATTACCTGCCTAATTGCCTGCTTAATTAATTGCCTAATTGCCTGCCTAATTGCCTGCCTAATTAACTGCCTAATTGCCTGCTTAATTAACTGCCTAATTGCCTGCCTAATTAACTGCCTAATTGCCTGCCTTATAAATGCCTTATTGCCTGCCTAATTGCCTGCCTAATTGCAGGCCTAATTAACTGCCTAATACCTGCCTAATTAACTGCCAAATTCCCTTCCTAATTAACTGCCTAATTGCCTGTCTAATTGCCTGCCTAATATACTGCCTAATTGCCTGCCTAGTTATCTTCCTAATGGCTTGCCTAATTAACTGCCTAATTGCCTGCTTAATTACTTGCCTGCCTAATTGCCTGCCTAATTGCTTTCCTAATTGCTTGCTTAATTAACTGCCTTATTGCCTGCCTAATTGCCTAATTAATTGTTTGCATTATTGCCTGCCTAATTATTTGCCTAATTGACTGCCTAATTACCTGCCAAATTAGCTGCTTAATTGCCTGCCTAATTGCCAGCCTAATTGCCAGCCTAATTGCCTGCCTAATTGCAGGCCTAATTCACTGCCTAATTTCCTGCCTAATTAACTGCAAAATTCCCTGCCTTATTAACATCCTAATTGCCTGCCTTATTGCCTGCCTAATAAATGCCTTATTGCCTGCATAATTGCCTGCCTAATTGCAGGCCTAATTAACTGCCTAATTACATGCCTAATTGCCAGCCTGATTGCCAGCCTGATTGCCTGCCTAATTGCCTGCCCAATTAATTGCCTTATTGCCTGCCTAATTGCCTGCCTAATTAACTGCCTAATTGCCTGCATAATTGCCTGCCTAATTGCCTGCCCAATTAATTGCCTTATTGCCGTCCTAATTGCCTGCCTAATTATCTGCTTAATTGCCTGCCTAATTGCCTGCCCAATTAATTGCCTTATTGCCTGCCTAATTGCCTGCCTAATTAACTGCCTAATTGCCTGCCTAATTGCCTGCCTAATTAAATGCATAATTGCCTGCCTAATTATCTGCTTAATTTCCTGCCTAATTACCTGCCTAATTCCCTGCCTAATTGCCTGCCTAATTATCTGTATATGGCCTGCTTAATTAACTGCCTAATTGCCTGCTTAATTGGTGCCTGCCTAATTTCCTGCCTAATTGCCTGCCTAATAGAATGCCTAATTGCCTGCCTGATTGCCTGCCTGATTGCCTGCCTAATTAACTGCCAAATTCCCTGCCTAATTAACTGCCTAATTGCCTGTCTTATTGCCTGCCTAATATACTGCCTAATTGCCTGCCTAATTATCTTCCTAATGGCCTGCCTAATTAACTGCCTAATTGCCTGCTTAATTGCTTGCCTGCCTAATTGCCTGCCTAATTGCTTGCCTAATTGCTTGCTTAATTAACTGCCTTATTGCCTGCCTAATCGCCTAATTAATTGCTTGCCTAATTGCCTGCCTTAATATTTGCCTAATTGCCTGCCTAATTGCCTGCCTATTGCCTGCATAATTAACTGCCAAATTGCCTGCCTAATAACTGCCTAATTGCCTGCCTAATAACTGCCTAATTGACTGCCTAATTACCTGCCAAATTAGCTGCTTAATTGCCTGCCTAATTGCCTGCATAATTGCCTGCCTATTTAAATGCCTAATTGCCTGCCTAAATAAATGCCTAATTGCCTGCCTAAGTAACTGCCTAATTGCCTGCCTAATTACCTGCCTAATTGCCTGCTTAATTAATTGCCTAATTGCCTGCCTAATTGTTTGCCTAATTAACTGCCTAATTGCCTGCCTAATTAAATGCCTAATTGCCAGCCTAATTAAATGCTTAATTGCCTGCCTAATAAACTGCTTAATTGCCTGCCTAATTGCCTGCCTAATTGCCTCCCTTATTGCATGCTTAATTAATTGCCTAATTGCCTGCCTAAATGCCTGCCTAATAAATGCCTTATTGCCTGCCTAATTGCCTGCCTAATTGCAGGCCTAATTAACTGCATAATTACATGCCTAATTGCCAGCCTAATGCCTGCCTAATTAAATGCCTAATTGTCAGCCTAATTGCCTGCCTAATTGCTTGCTTTATAAATTGCCTAATTGCTTAACTAATTGACTGCTTATTAACTGCCTTATTGCCTGCCTAATTAAATAACTAATTGCCTGCCTAATTAACTGCCTAATTGCCTGCTTAATTGACTGCTTAATTTATTGCCTAATTGCCTGCCTAATTAAATGCCTAATTGCCTGCCTAATTAACTGTCAAATTCGCTGCCTAATTAACTGCCTAATTGCCTGTCTAATTGCCTGCCTAATATACTGCCTAATTGCCTTCCTAATTATCTTCCTAATGGCCTGCCTAATTAACTGCCTAAATGCCTGCTTAATTGCTTGCCTGCCTAATTGCTTGCCTAATTGCTTGCTTAATTAACTGCCTTATTGCCTGCCTAATCGCCTAATTAATTGCTTGCCTAATTGCCTGCCTTACTATTGCCTAATTGCCTGCCTAATTGCCTGCCTATTGCCTGCATAATTAACTGCCAAATTGCCTGCCTAATAACCGCCTAATTGCCTGCCTAATATCTGCCTAATTGACTGCTTAATTAATTACCTAATTGCCTGCCTAATTGCCTGCATAATTGCCTGCCTAATTGCCTGCCTAATTAACTGCCAAATTACCTGCGTAATTAACTGCCTTACTGCCTGCCTTATTAAATGCCTAATTACCTGCCAACTTAGCTGTTAATTTGCCTACCTAATTGCCTGCATAATTGCCTGCCTAATTAACTGCCTTATGGCCTGCCTAATTGCCTGCCTAATTAAATGCCTAATTGCCTGCCTAATTAATTGCCTTATTGCCTGCCTAATTGCCTGCCTAATTAACTGCCTAATTCCCTGCCTAATTCCCTGCCTAATTGCCTGCATAATTGCCTGCCTAATTGCCTGCCTAATTAAATTCCTAATTGCCTGCCTAATTAAATGCCTAATTGCCTGCCTAATTAATTGCCTAATTGCCTGCCTAATTGCCTGCCTAATTAACTGCATAATTCCCTGCCTAATTAACTGCCTAATTGCCTGCCTAATTGCCTGCATAATTGCGTGCCTAATTAACTGCCTAATGGCCTGCATAATTGCCTGCCTAATTGCCTGCATAATTGCCTGCCTAATTAAATGCCTAATTGCCTGTTTGATTGCCTGCATAATTGCCTGCCTTACTGCCTGCCTATTTGCCTGCCTAATTGCCTGCTTAATTAACTGCCAAATTCCCTGCCTAATTAACTGCTTAATTGCCTGTCTAATTGCCTGCCTAATATACTGCCTAATTTCCTGCCTAATTGCTTGCTTTCCTAATTGCCTGCCTAATTGCTTGCCTAATTGCATGCTTAATTAACTGCCTTATTGCCTGCCTAATTGCCTAATTAATTGCTTGCCTAATTGCCTGCCTAATTATTTGCCTAATTGCCTGCATAATTGCCGACCTAAGTAACTGCCTAATGGCCTGCCTAATTGCCTGCCTTATTATTTGCCTAATTGCCTGCCTAATTGCCTGCCTATTGCCTGCATATTTAACTGACAAATTGCCTGCCTAATGACTGCCTAATTGCCTGCCTAATTAACTGCCTAATTGACTGCCTAATTACCTGCCAAATTAGCTGCTTAATTGACTGCCTAATTAACTAACTAATTGCCTGCCAAATTGAATGCTTAATTAATTGCCTAATTGCCTGCCTAATTAACTGCCTAATTGACTGCCTAATAAATGCCTTATTGCCTGCCTAATTGCCTGCCTAATTGCAGGCCTAACTAACTGCCTAATTACATGCCTAATTGCCTGCCTAATGCCTGCCTAATTAAATGCCTAATTGTCAGCCTAATTGCCTGCCTAATTGCTTGCTTTATTAATTGCCTAATTGCCTGCCTAATTGACTGCCTAATTTACTGCCTTATTGCCTTCCTAAATAAATAACTAATTGCCTGCCTAATTAACTGCCTAATTACCTGCCAAATTAGCTGTAATTTCCTGCCTATTTGCCTGCATAATTACCTGCCTAATAAACTTTTTATTGGCCTGCTTAATTAATTGCCTAATTGCCTGCAAATTCCCTGCCTAATAAACTGCCTAATTGCCTGCCTAATTAACTGCCTAATTGCCTGCTTAATTGACTGCTTAATTTATTGCCTAATTGCCTGCCTAATTAAATGCCTTAATTGCCTGCCTAATTAATTGCCTTATTGCCTGCCTAATTGCCTGCCTAATTGCCTGCCTAATTGCCTGCCTAATTAACTGCCTAATTGCCTGCTTAATTAAATGCCTAAATACCTGCCTAATTGCCTTCCTAATTAACGGCCTTATTGCCTGCCTAAATAAGTACCTTATTGCCTGCCTAATTAAATGCCTAATTGCCTGAATAATTGCCTGCCTAATTGCATGCCTTATTGCCTGCCTAATTGCCTGCTTAATTAATTGCCTATTTGCCTGCCTAATTGCCTGCCTAATTGCCTGCCTAATTAACTGCCTAATTGCCTGCCTAATTAACTGCCTAATTAACTGCTCAATTGCCTGCCTTATTGCATGCCTAATAAACTGCCTAATTAAATGCCAAATTGCCTTCCTAATTGCCTGCTTAATTGCTTGCCTGCCTAATTAACTGCCTAATTGCCGACCTAATTGCCTGCCTAATTACCTGCATCGTTGCCTGCCTAACTGCCTGCCTAATTAACTGCCAAATTATCTGCCTAATTAACTTCCTAATTGTCTGCCTAATTAACTGCCTAATTAAATGCCTAATTGCCTGTCTAATTGCCTGCCTAATATACTGCCTAATTGCCTGCCTAATTATCTTCCTAATGGCCTGCCTAATTAACTGCCTAATTGCCTGCTTAATTGCTTGCCTGCCTAATTGCCTGCTTAATTGCTTGCCTAATTGCTTGCTTAATAAACTGCCTTATTGCCTGCCTAATCGCCTAATTAATTGCCTGCCTAATTGCCTGCCTTATTGCCTGCCTAATTGCCTGCTTAATTAATTGCCTATTTGCCTGCCTAATTGCCTGCCTAATTGCCTGCCTAATTAACTGCCTAATTGCCTGCCTAATTAACTGCCTAATTAACTGCTCAATTGCCTGCCTTATTGCATGCCTAATAAACTGCCTAATTAAATGCCAAATTGCCTTCCTAATTGCCTGCTTAATTGCTTGCCTGCCTAATTAACTGCCTAATTGCCGACCTAATTGCCTGCCTAATTACCTGCATCGTTGCCTGCCTAACTGCCTGCCTAATTAACTGCCAAATTATCTGCCTAATTAACTTCCTAATTGTCTGCCTAATTAACTGCCTAATTAAATGCCTAATTGCCTGTCTAATTGCCTGCCTAATATACTGCCTAATTGCCTGCCTATATATCTTCCTAATGGCCTGCCTAATTAACTGCCTAATTGCCTGCTTAATTGCTTGCCTGCCTAATTGCCTTCCTAATTGCCTGCTTAATTGCTTGCCTGCCTAATTAACTGCCTAATTGCCGACCTAATTGCCTGCCTAATTACCTGCATCGTTGCCTGCCTAACTGCCTGCCTAATTAACTGCCAAATTATCTGCCTAATTAACTTCCTAATTGTCTGCCTAATTAACTGCCTAATTAAATGCCTAATTGCCTGTCTAATTGCCTGCCTAATATACTGCCTAATTGCCTGCCTAATTATCTTCCTAATGGCCTGCCTAATTAACTGCCTAATTGCCTGCTTAATTGCTTGCCTGCCTAATTAACTGCCTAATTGCCGACCTAATTGCCTGCCTAATTACCTGCATCGTTGCCTGCCTAACTGCCTGCCTAATTAACTGCCAAATTATCTGCCTAATTAACTTCCTAATTGTCTGCCTAATTAACTGCCTAATTAAATGCCTAATTGCCTGTCTAATTGCCTGCCTAATATACTGCCTATTGCCTGCATAATTAACTGCCAAATTGCCTGCCTAATAACTGCCTAATTGCCTGCCTAATTAACTGCCTAATTGACTGCCTAATTACCTGCCAAATTAGCTGCTTAATTGCCTGCCTAATTGCCTGCATAATTGCCTGCCTATTTAAATACCTAATTGCCTGCCTAATTGCCTGCCTAATTAAATGCCTAATTGCCTGCCTAATTAACTGCTTAATTGCCTGCCTAATTAACTGCTTAATTGCCTGCCTAATTAACTGCCTAATTGCCTGCTTAATTACTTGCCTGCCTAATTGCCTGCCTAATTGCTTTCCTAATTGCTTGCTTAATTAACTGCCTTATTGCCTGCCTAATTGCCTAATTAATTGCTTGCGTAATTGCCTGCCTAATTATTTGCCTAATTGACTGCCTAATTACCTGCCTAATTGCCTGCCTAATTGCCTGCCTTAATGCCTGCATAATTAACAGCCAAATTGCCTGCCTAATAACTGCCTAATTGCCTGCCTAATTACCTGCCAAATTAGCTGCTTAATTGCCTGCCTAATTGCCGGCATAATTGCCTGCCTAATTAAATGCCTAAAGGGCTGCCTAATTGCCTGCTTAATTGCCTGCCTAATTGACTGCCTAATTGACTGCCTAATTGCCTGCTTAATTAATTGCCTAATTGCCTGCCTAATTAACTGCGTAATTGCCTGCCTAATTAAATGCCTAATTGCCTGCCTAATTAAATGCTTAATTGCCTGCCTAATTGCCTGCCTAATTGCCTGCCTTTTGCATGCTTAATTAATTGCCTAATTGCCTGCCGAATTGCCTGCCTATTTAACTGCATAATTGCTTGCCTAATTGCCTGTCTAATTGCCTGCCTAATTGCTTGCTTTATAAATTGCCTAATTGCTTGCCTAATTGACTGCCTAATTAACTGCCTTATTGCCTGCCTTATTAAATAACTAATTGCCTGCCTAATTAACTACTTAATTAACTGCCTAATTACCTGCCAAATTAGCTGTAATTTCCTGCCTATTTGCCTGCATAATTGCCTGCCTAATAAACTGCCTAATGGCCTGCCTAATTGCCTGCTTAATTAATTGCCTAATTGCCTGCCTAATTGCCTTCCTAATAAACTGCCTTATTGCCTGCCTAAATAAGTACCTTATTGCATGCCTAATTAAATGCCTAATTGAATGCCTAATTGCCTGCCTAATTGCCTGCCTAATTGCCTGCCTAATTGTCTGCCTCATTGCCTGCCTAATATCCTGCTTAATTAATTGCCTATTTGCCTGCCTAATTGCCTGCCCAATTGCCTGCCTAATTAACTGCCTTATTGCCTGCCTAATTAACTGCCTAATTACCTGCTCCTAATTGCCTGCTTAATTGCTTGCCTGCCTAATTGCCTGTCTTATTGCCTGCCTAATTGCCTGTCTAATTGCCTGCCTAATTGCCTTCCTAATTAATTGCCCAATTGCCTGCCTTATTGACTGCCTAATTGCCTGCTTTATTAATTGCCTAATTGCCTTTCTAATTTACTGCCTAATTGCCTGCCTAATTGCCTGCTTATTGCCTGCCTAATTGCCTGCCTAATTAAATGCATAATTGGCTACCTAATTATCTTCTTAATTGCCTGCCTGATTGCCTGCCTAATTCCCGGCCCAATTGCCTGCCTAATTGCCTGCCTAATTAAATGCCTAATTGCCTGCCTAATTACCTGCATAATTGCCTGCCTAACTGCCTGCCTATTTGCCTGCCTAATTGCCTGCCTAATTAACTGCCAAATTTTCTGCCTAATTAACTGCCTAATTGTCTGCCTAATTAACTGCCTAATTAACTGCCGAATTGCCTGTCTAATTGCCTGCCTAATATACTGCCTAATTGCCTGCCTAATTATCTTTCTAATTGCCTGCCTAATTAACTGCCTAATTGCCTGTTAAATTGCTTGCCTGCCTAATTGCCTTCTTAATTGCTTGCCTAATTGCTTGCTTAATTAACTGCCTTATTGCCTGCCTAATTGCCTAATTAGTTGCTTGCCTAATTGCCTGCCTTATTATTTGCATAATTGCCTGCCTAATTGCCTGCCTATTGCCTGCATAATTAACTGCCAAATTGCCTGCCTATTAACTGCCTAATTGCCTGCCTAATTAACTGCCTAATTAACAGCCTAATTACCTGCCAAATTAGCTGCTTAATTGCCTGCCTAATTGCTTGCATAATTGCCTGCCTATTTAAATGCCTAATTGCCTGCCTAATTGCCTGCCTAATTAAATGCCTAATTGCCTGCCTAATTAACTGCCTAATTGCCTGCCTAATTGCTTGCCTAATTGCCTGCTTTTTGCCTGCCTAATTGCCTGCCTAATTAAATGCATAATTGCCTGTCTAATAATCTTCTTAATTGCCTGCCTAATTGCCTGCCTAATTAACTGCCTAATTGCCTGCCTAATTAACTGCCTAATTGCCTGCCTAATTGCCTGCCTTATTGCCTGCTGTACACAAACGTGTACGTGATGAAACTAAGATTTTCCATTTTTAATTACTCAGAACGTTATTCCAGGACTTAATACAAGGGCGCCAGAGGTCATCAATAATTAAAAACAAAATAACACAAAAAAACTTATTTTATTGTTTTAATCATAATGAGAAACCTTGAGTCATGGAAATAATAACCAAACAAACAAATATTAAATAAAGTCTATGGGATGTCGTAGATAACCTGACTCTTGAATAAAATACAAAATAAATAAATTTCCTGAAATTGTTCACTGAGTAAAAGTTTTGGGGTTTTGCTCCGGCTTGCTCGAGCATGAAACGCCTAACCAAAAGAATTCTGGACTTGTGTACATATAGTTTGTGCCAATGTGAGTTAATTTGCTGTTAATCGCCGAAAGTCAATGTTCTACTAATTTTATAATAATCCAAAGTTTATATAATTATAGTTCGCGTATGTTGACGGTAAAATTTACGCCAATTTTAATATATAGCGATGATGCAGACCATACCTTAACTATAGATGCTTAATGTCGTTCGTAAAATACTTCGTCGCTCACGTGAATTGAATGCGATTATTCTGCATTCAATTACAGGGCGTCAATTAACATTGCCCAGTATTTTGACGTAATTTCCAGATCAATAACGCCGAAATTAGCATCGCCACGAACGAAATATTCCCAGAGGGAATACACTACCACACGCACTAAATGGCGTCATTTTCCACTCTTTTTCTTCTCTCTTGCCGAAATTAAATTGTTAATTGAAAAGGGCCAATCACGGCCGCGACACGTTAGCGTCCTTTTTAATGAAGCCAATGAAATGTCAATATCAATCAAGCATAGGCTCGTTAAAGCTGTTCCGAACGCCGCGCGATTATTTATTTTAGCAGTTGTCATGACGACACAGCACGAGATGCGCGCGCCGCCATGCGTGGAACAAAACAAAACACTGCCGAAAGTATCGGGAAGCGGTATTAACCTCGAACGTAAAACAATAATAAACAGTTTCATTTAGTCTGATAATACCGTAGTATTACAGTGCCGCTCCCGATATAAATTTATATTTCACTGTCCAAAAAGTTAAATTCAATTTAGATCGTTAAAACAAATAACTGGAACTGGTTACTTCACACGTTGGCAACATTGCGATGAAAGTTGAAAAACGTTATTCTCTTGCCAAACGACACTACTCTTCGTAGGCTGGACAGTCGCACTGTTGTTTGTAAACATGATCTGTCTAAATGTTGTGGAGTATCAGTTACCTGATTAGGCGAAGCAAGGATGTAGAAGAAGGCTCACCAATCTCCATACATGGTAAGTGACAGCTGAGCAGAGAGGTCGACTGCGGTGTAAACCACAGTGCTGGGATGGCGGTTCAGCCAACAATACCCTGTTGTAGGCGATCGACGTCGTGAAGACTGCTGGACCAGTGTGCTGTTCATCGATGATCGCATCACCTGATGTCACCAATGACATCACGATGGATGCCGTGGTGTCGTGCTGATGCGGACCCACCGGGTCTGCGGCGTGTTCGCTGGGGTCGTACCAACTGGTACGAGCTGCTGAGTCAAATGTCCAACACATGACTCTACATGTGCCTTGGACTACTGCTGCTGCTGCTGCTGCTGCAGCTGCTGCAGCTGCATCTACTGCTGCAGACGGTGTCGAAGGGGACCGCAACAAAACTCGTTCAATTCGTCGGCAATCAGAAGACACACACACGTTAATCACACGTCCTATAACAGTTCTTATCACTTGCGCGATATGAATATACAGCGTCCTGTGATCGTGCCTCATGCTATCACTAACCCCTCTTCTTCTCTTGCTCCCCTACTCTAACATAAATTAAATGACTCGAGATTCCTCAAACTCATAAAATTAATAATTCATAACAACTTAATAATAAATATAAACATTAATTGAACACATAATAACTGTTAAATAATAAGGTAATGCATAAATAAACAGTATTTGCAACAATAACATTGCATAGTGTTTTTCAATAACAACAACAGGTTATTGTTTACCTTTATTGTAGGTGATGAATAAATAAAATATATTTTATGGATGTTATCAACATATCTTCACCTAGTAAATAATTACATTCAATTTCTTAATTGATATTTGTCAATAATATTGGGCTTTCAATAACATATTAGCATATTTAATATGCTTCTCACATATCATATGTGAATATTTTCCTTCATCACATGTTATACATTATTTACAAGAAGAGAAATTATTTGCTTCTCAGCTATGAAATAATGACAATAACCTCAAGATAAATATTATTGATTGAGTGCTAGTGTATAGTGTTTATGTTTTTAAAGCTGTTCATTAAAGACAATCTTTAAAATTCTTTATCTTTCATTTCTTCTTTTCTCAATATAAAGTGGAGTGTTTTTACATCCTATTCATAAGAGTGTGGATGAAGTTGATATCCACTTATAGTTTCGGGTGTCCTGTGGGAACCCAATTAAAGTGCATTATTAACTACTAGACGATGAAGAAGCATAGGTAGGGGCAAGGCAGTAGCCTGGATCAAACTGTAAGTACTCATACCAACAAGTGTGTTCATTTAGTAGGATATTAGTCAACTCATCTTTAGGCCATTAATTATATGTAGTATTTAGTTGTGTGTTGCCTTAGTTATACATTGTAATATGTCACATAGTGTTTGTACACATCTTATGCCAAATATTATTTAAAACTCACGTGTATATCCATTGCTAATATGGTCGAACTCGACTAATAGGGTGATAATAACTGTGTCTCAACACAGTAACTGTACACACAGTACATAATATTTGGTATGTCTCTCTAGGACAATGTACCAAACCAACGCTCAGGCAACACATATGCTCCAAGCACAACTATCAGTTGGAATAAAATCATCAACTGACAAACACCCTAATTCTTCGAATATAAATTACCATATCGAAGCAATGAGGTACCTATACACCTGGATTACCTCTATCAACTCATGATATATATAATTAAATTTCCTAAGCAACATAAACAATACAATGGTTTTTAGCATAACACAAGTAATAATGGTACATATTTGGTGTTCTAATTCACCACAGGTGTTTTGTAAGGCCTAAGCTGACTCAAATTGTAATTCCCTACAATTTTTCCTGTATCAGGGTCCTGTAGAGTGTAGCAGTTACATTTCTCCACAGCTACTACTTTGTAGGGACCAGAGTACAATAAAAATAGTTTCTTCGCTAGATGAGCCCACTTGTTACTAGTTGGTGCTGTACGGCGTAGAACTAAGTCTCCTACAGTGAATTTACTGATCCTAGATGCTGGCTTCCTTTTCTTCCTACGGTCGGCTTCTCTTTTTAATTTGTCTCGTACCAGTTCTTCGATTTCTTCCTCTATTCCTTCTCTGTTGTTAGCCCCTCCATGTCATGTTCAGGTGTGTCTCTTTCGGGTATAAGGTTGATGGTAATACCTACAACCTTACTGAGCATAATTATTTTGATGCTCCTCAATTACAGCTTGAGAGTAGCTGCAATTCGCAGTCTGCTGAGGCTGCGTTACTGTGCAGTTGGGTGGGATCGGCTGCTGCCGAGCAAAATATCCTCGCTGCATGGGATACGATGTGGTTGGAGGATGGTTGAGTGTAGAGAAACTCGCTGGTGATTGATTCACAGGAGCGGTGTCTGCTACAGGGGGATGCAACATATGCTGTTGCATATTGTTGGGCGGCTGACGGTTTGAGTAACTCCTGTACTCCCACCTGGGTGGCCTTCCATTTGGATCTTCAGGACGGTAATGCTTTCCCCACCACTGGTTTTGGTTGTGGGTGTAGGGTTTCTTCGGCTGGCGGTTTCCTTGATGTTGAGGTTGGAATTCCCTCCTGGTCTTCCACTTCCCTGTCCGGTACTGTTTCGCAGGCTGCCATGACGTGCAGTGGACGTTGGCCTTGCCGCGGTCGTTACCACGCTGCCAGGGTGTGTAGAGTGGTGCTGCCTTCTGATGTGCTGGCTTGAGGTCTTTCTCCACCTCACTATTGTTGTTCCTGGACAGCCGCTCCAGCCGGTCGAAAGCGAGGACCTGTTCGCGGAACTCTGTGATATTGTTGAAGCTACGCCCTGTCAAATGTACTTGGTACTTGATGGGTAGCTGGGAGGTCACCATCGCCATGAACTCAATATCACCCATCTCTGGTTCAAGGTAGCGCGTCCTCTCGAACATTTGAGACAAGTGTGTCTCCAGAGTTCTGTTCTTCTTGCTATCATACCGCTCGGTATGCAGACGTGCCCTCAGTGTTCCCTGTATTTTCACATTCCAAAACTGCTGTTTGAAATGGCTTTTGAATTCTTGGTAGGAAGTGATGGTACTTTATAATACCTCCCACCAGTAATACGCATGGTCTCTCAGTGCAGTTGCCATGCATTTCAGGCGTTCAGTATCACTTAGCCTGAACATGTCAGCGTATTCCTCGAAACGTCGAAGGAATCTCATTGGATTCTCTCCTTCATGAGCAGAGAACCTAGGCATCGCCTCTGACCATTGGCGTGCCGTGTGGTGCATCACTGCAACTGGGTCCAATGTGGTGTGTGTGTTAGCTGGGTTGGAGTGTGTGATTGGGAGCTCAGGTTGCTCAACCTGCGGTGAATCACAGCTACTGAGGATTTCATTGGCATTGGTGTTCAGGGCTGGGGCCAATGCTACATGGTGACTGGAGGTTCGAGTAAGATTGTCTACCCTCAACTGCAATACCTTCTCTTGTAGCTTGCCTACCTGCTGCTCTATGTCCATCGAAAACTCTGTCTGCCTTTTTACTAATGTGTCCACCTGCTCCCTCATGTCTGTGGTATGATTGATTACTACATTTTCAATCATGGTCTGGCATGTAGATTGTATATTTTCCAGACTACAGCTGTTCTGAGCAGCTTGCTCAGCCAATTGATTTAACCTGTCATTCAGCTGGCTAGTCTGGGTAGTTAACTCTGCTGCTAACCTAGTTGTTGTACTGCTACATTGTTGTTGTATTAGCTGCAACTGTGTCTCCGTGTAGTTCTCGTGTTCTGCCAACCGTACAGAAATAGCAGACACACTACTCTTAACTTCACTCATTTCCTTTTGAAGAGTGTTATTAATAGACTCCTTAGTGTCCCTGAGACCTTCCTCCAGCCTAGCATTCTGTTCTTGTTGTTGTTTGCCTAATTGCTGTCGAAGATTCTCCTCCAACCTATCACTAATGCCCTGGAGACTCTCCTCTAACTTAGCACTAGTGCCCTGGAGACTCTCCTCTAACTTAGCACTCCTGGCACTTTGTTCCTGAAAACTAGCTTGCTGTTGTTGGTGGTTAGCTTTCACCTCCTGCCACATGCTTTGCAGCATGATGAGCAAGCTAGCACTTGTTTCATTACTTATTGCAGCTGGCAATAAAGGCAAAGGTGTGTGTGGTGTGGTGGTAGCTTGGGGTTGTGTCACATCTACTCTAGCCGCTCCAGCATGTGTTACTGGGGTAACAAAATCTGTGTTAGGTACTTGGCTAGGTGATGTGGGAACAGACACATCTACAGAGTGTGTAGACTCCACACTGCTGTCCCTGGAGCTGTCCTGACTGACACGTCTACTCCTTCCCCTAGTTTCCATATTTACTGTTTTAATTTACCACACAAAACACAATACAAATATGCACACTATCGGCCCCACAGTTCGTGCGCCAGAAAAATGTGTTTCTAATCTTATTCCCTTCTGTACACAAACGTGTACGTGATGAAACTAAGATTTTCCATTTTTAATTACTCAGAACGTTATTCCAGGACTTAATACAAGGGCGCCAGAGGTCATCAATAATTAAAAACAAAATAACACAAAAAAAACTTATTTTATTGTTTTAATCATAATGAGAAACCTTGAGTCATGGAAATAATAACCAAACAAACAAATATTAAATAAAGTCTATGGGATGTCGTAGATAACCTGACTCTTGAATAAAATACAAAATAAATAAATTTCCTGAAATTGTTCACTGAGTAAAAGTTTTGGGGTTTTGCTCCGGCTTGCTCGAGCATGAAACGCCTAACCAAAAGACTTCTGGACTTGTGTACATATAGTTTGTGCCAATGTGAGTTAATTTGCTGTTAATCGCCGAAAGTCAATGTTCTACTAATTTTATAATAATCCAAAGTTTATATAATTATAGTTCGCGTATGTTGACGGTAAAATTTACGCCAATTTTAATATATAGCGATGATGCAGACCATACCTTAACTATAGATGCTTAATGTCGTTCGTAAAATACTTCGTCGCTCACGTGAATTGAATGCGATTATTCTGCATTCAATTACAGGGCGTCAATTAACATTGCCCAGTATTTTGACGTAATTTCCAGATCAATAACGCCGAAATTAGCATCGCCACGAACGAAATATTCCCAGAGGGAATACACTACCACACGCACTAAATGGCGTCATTTTCCACTCTTTTTCTTCTCTCTTGCCGAAATTAAATTGTTAATTGAAAAGGGCCAATCACGGCCGCGACACGTTAGCGTCCTTTTTAATGAAGCCAATGAAATGTCAATATCAATCAAGCATAGGCTCGTTAAAGCTGTTCCGAACGCCGCGCGATTATTTATTTTAGCAGTTGTCATGACGACACAGCACGAGATGCGCGCGCCGCCATGCGTGCAACAAAACAAAACACTGCCGAAAGTATCGGGAAGCGGTATTAACCTCGAAAGTAAAACAATAATAAACAGTTTCAGTTAGTCTGATAATACCGTAGTATTACACTGCCATATTGCCTGCTTAATTGCCTGCTTAATTAATTACCTAATTGCCTGCATAATTGCCTCCCTAATTGCCTGCCTAATTAACTGCCAAATTACCTGCGTAATTAACTGCCTTATTGCCTGCCTAATTAACTGCCTAATTACCTACCAACTAAGCTGCTTAATTGCCTGCATAATTGCCTGCCTAATTACCTGCCTAATGGCCTGCGTAATTGCCTGCCTAATTGCTTGCCTAATTGCTTGCTTAATTACTGCCCTATTACCTGCCTAATCGCCTAATTAATTGCTTGCCTAATTGCCTGCCTTATTATTTGCCTTTGCTTGCCTAATTGCCTGCCTAATTGCTTGCCTAATTGCCTGCCTTATTATTTGCCTAATTGCCTGCCTAATTGCCTGCCTAATTGCCTGCCTATTGCCTGCATAATTAACTGCCAAATTGCCTGCCTTATAACATCCTAATTGCCTGCCTAATTAACTGCCTAATTGCCAGCCTAATGCCTGCCTAATTAAATGCCTAATTGTCAGCCTAATTGCCTGCCTAATTGCTTGCTTTATAAATTGCTTAATTGCTTAACTAATTGACTGCCTAATTAACTGCCTTATTGCCTGCCTAATTAAATAACTAATTGCCTGCCTAATTAACTGTTTAATTACCTGCCAAATTAGCTGTAATTTCCTGCCTATTTGCCTGCCTAATTGCCTGTTTAATTAATTGCCAAATTGCCTGCCTAATTAACTGCCTAACTGCCTGCCTAATTAACTGCCTAATTGCCTGCTTAATTAATTGCATAATTGCCTGCTAATTGTCTGCCTAATTAACTGCCTAATTGCCTGCATAATTGCCTGCCTAATTAACTGTCTAATTGCATTCCCTTTTAACTGCCTTATTGCCTGCCTTATTATCTGCCTAATGGCCTGCCTAATTAACTGCCTAATTGCCTGCATAATTGCCTGCCTAATTAACTGTCTAATTGCATTCCCTTTTAACTGCCTTACTGCCTGCCTTATTATCTGCCTAATGGCCTGCCTAATTAACTGCCTAATTGCCTGCCTAATTGCCTGCCTAACTGCCTAATTAAATGCCTAATTTAATGCCTAATTGCCTGCCTAATTGCAAGCCTAATTGCCTGCCTAATTGCCTGCTTTATTGCCTGCCTAATTGCCTGCTTAATTAATAGCCTAATTACCTGCCTAATTGCCTACCTAATTAACTGCCAAATTGCCTGCTTAAATAAGTACCTAATTGCCTGCCTAATTGCCTGCCTAATTGCTTGCCTAATTAAATGCTTAATTGCCTGCATAATTATCTGCTTAATTGCCTGCCTAATTGCCTGCCTAATTGCCTGCCTAATTAAATGCATAATTGCCTGCCTAATTTAATACCTAATTGCCTGCCTAATTGCCTGCCTAATTAAATGCATAATTGCCTGCCTAATTATCTGCTTAATTGCCTGCCTAATTGCCTGCCTAATTGCCTGCCTAATTAAATGCCAAATTGCCTGCCTATTTACCTGCATAATTGCCTGCCTAACTGCCTGCCTATTTGCCTGCATAATTGCCTGCCTATTTGCCTGCATAATTGCCTGCCTAATTAACTGCCTAATTGCCTGCCTAATTAACTGCCTAATTAACTGCCTAATAACCTGCCAAATTAGCTGCTTAATTGCTTGTTTAATTGCCTGCATAATTGCCTATCTAATTAACTGCCTAATGGCCTGCCTAATTGCCTGCCTAATTGCATGCTTAATTATTGCCTGCCTAATTGCCTGCCTAATTAACTGCCCAAATGCCTGCCTAATTAACTGCCTTATTGCCTGCCTAATTGCCTGCTTAATTAATTGCATAATTGCCTGCTAATTGTCTGCCTAATTAACTGCCTAATTGCCTGCATAATTGCCTGCCTAATAAACTGTCTAATTGCCTGCCTTATTAACTGCCTAATTACCTGCCTAATTAACTGCCTAATGGTTTGCCTAATTAACTGCCTAATTGCCTGTCTAATTGCCTGCCTAATATACAGCCTAATTGCCTGCCTAATTATCTTCCTAATGGCCTGCCTTATTAACTGCCTAATTGCCTGCTTAATTGCTTGCCTGCCTAATTGCCTGCCTAATTAACTGCCTAATCGCCTGCCTAATTGCCTGCCTAATTGCCTGCATAATTAACTGCCTAATGGCCTGCTTAAATTATTGCCTAATTGCCTGCCTAATTGCCTGCCTAATTAATTGCCTAATTGCCTGCCTAATTAACTGCCTAATTGTCTGCTTAATTGCCTGCTTAATTAATTACCTAATTGCCTGCATAATTGCCTGCCTAATTGCCTGCCTAATTAACTGCCAAATTACCTGCGTAATTAACTGCCTTATTGCCTGCCTAATTAACTGCCTAATTAACTGCCTAATTACCTGAAAAATTAGCTGCTTAATTGCCTGCCTAATTGCCTGCATAATTGTCTGCCCTATTTAACTGCCTAATGGTCTGCTTAATTAATTGCCTAATTGCCTGCCTAATTAACTGCCTAATTGCCTGCCTAATAAACTGCCTAATTGCCTGCCTAATTGCATGCCTAATTGCCTGCTTAATTGCCTGCTTAATTAATTATCTTATTGCCTGCATAATTGCCTGCCTAATTGCCTGCCTAATTAACTACCAAATTACCTGCGTAATTAACTGCCTTATTGCATGCTTAATTAACTGCCTAATTAACTGCCAACTTAGCTGCTTAATTGCCTGCCTAATTGCCTGCCTAATTAACTGCCTAATTGCCTGCCTAATTGCCTGCCTATTTAAATGCCTAATTGCCTGCCTAATTGCCTGCCTAAATAAATGCCTAATTGCCTGCCTAAGTAACTGCCTAATTGCCTGCCTAATTACCTGCCTAATTGCCTGCTTAATTAATTGCCTAATTGCCTGCCTAATTGCCTGCCTAATTAACTGCCTAATTAAATGCCTAATTGCCTGCCTAATTAAATGCTTAATTGCCTGCCTAATTAACTGCTTAATTGCCTGCCTAATTGCCTGCCTTATTTACTGCATAATTAACTGCCAAATTGCCTGCCTATAACTGCCTAATTGCCTACCTAATTAACTGCCTAATTAACTGCCTAAATACCTGCCAAATTAGCTGCTTAATTGCCTGCCTAATTGCCGGCCTAATTGCCTGCCTAATTAAATGCCTTATGGCCTGCTTAATTGCCTGCTAATTGCCTGCCTAATTAAATGCCTAATTGCCTGCCTAATAAACTGCCTAATTGCCTGCTTAATTAATTGCCTAATTGCCTGCCTAATAAACTGCCTAATTGCCTGCCTAATGAAATGCTTATTTGCCTGCCTAATTAACTTCTTAATTGCCTGCCTAATTGCCTGCCTAATTGCCTGCCTAATTGCCTGCCTTATTGCATGCTTAATTAATTGCCTAATTGCCTGCCTAATGCCTGTCTAATTAAATGCCTAATTGTCAGCCTAATTGCCTGCTTAATTGCTTGCTTTATTAATTGCCTAATTGCCTGCCTAATTGACTGCCTAATTAACTGCCTTATTGCCTGCCTAATTAAATAACTAATTGCCTGCCTAATTAACTACCTAATTAACTGCCTAATTACCTGCTAAATTAGCTGTAATTTCCTGCCTATTTTCCTTAATAATTGCCTGCCTAATAAACTGCCTAATGGCCTGCCTAATTGCCTGCTTAATTAATTGCCTAATTGCCTGGATAATTCCCTGCCTAATAAACTGCCTAATTGCCTGCCTAATTAACTGCCTAATTGCCTGCTTAATTTATTGCCTAATTGCCTGCCTAATTGCCTGCCTAATTAAATGCCTTATTGCCTGCCTAATTAATTGCCTTATTGCCTGCCTTATGGACTGCCTAATTGCCTGCTTAATTAATTGCCTAATTGCCTTTCTAATTTACTGCCTAATTGCCTGCCTAATTAACTGCCTAATTCCTGCCTAATTACCTGCCTAATTGCCTGCTTAATTAATTGCCTAATTGCCTGCCTAATTGCCTGCCTAATTAACCGCCTTATTGCCTGCCTAATTAACTGCCTAATTGCCTGCCTATTAAAATGCCTAATTGCCTGCCTATTAAAATGCCTAATTGCCTGCCTAATTGCCTGCCTAATTGCCTGCCTAACTGCCTGCCTATTTGCCTGCCTAATTGCCTGCTTAATTAACTGCCTAATTGTCTGCCTAATTAACTGCCTAATTAACTGCCGAATTGCCTGTCTAATTGCCTGCCTAATATACTGCCTAATTGCCTGCCTAAATATCTTTCTAATGGCCTGCCTAATTAACTGCCTAATTGCCTGTTAAATTGCTTGCCTGCCTAAATGCCTGCTTAATTGCTTGCCTAATTGCTTGCTTAATTAACTGCCTTATTGCCTGCCTAATCGCCTAATTAATTGCTTGCCTAATTGCCTGCCTTATTATTTGCATTATTGCCTGCCTAATTGCCTGCCTATTGCCTGCATAATTAACTGCCAAATTGCCTGCCTAATAACTGCCTAATTGCCTGCCTAATTAACTGCCTAATTGACTGCCTAATTACCTGCCAAATTAGCTGCTTAATTGCCTGCCTAATTGCCTGCATAATTGCCTGCCTATTTAAATGCCTAATTGCCTGCCTAATTGCCTGCCTATTTAAATGCCTAATTGCCTGCCTAATTAACTGCCTAATTGCCTGCCTAATTGCTTGCCTAATTGCCTGCTTATTGCCTGCCTAATTGCCTGCCTAATTAAATGCATAATTGCCTGCCTAATAATCTTCTTAATTGCCTGCCTAATTGCCTGCCTAATTGCCTGCCTAATTGCCTGCCTAATTAACTGCCTAATTGCGTGCCTAATTAACTGCCTAATTGCCTGCCTAATTGCCTGCCATATTGCCTGCTTTATTGCCTTCTTAATTAAATACCTAATTGCCTGCATAATTGCCTGCATAATTGCTTTCCTAATTGCCTGCCTAATTAACTGCCAAATTACCTGCGTAATTAACTGCCTTATTGCCTGCCTAATTAACTATCTAATTAACTGCCTAATTACCTGCCAACTTAGCTGCTTAATTGCCTGCATAATTGCCTGCCTAATTACCTGCCTAATGGCCTGCGTAATTGCCTGCCTAATTGTCTGCCTAATTAATTGCCTAATTGCCTGCCTAATTAACTGCTGAATGCCTGCCTAATTTCCTGCCTAATTGCCTGCCTAATTAAATGCATAATTGCCTGCCTAATAATCTGCTCAATTGCCTGCCTATTACCTGCCTAATTCCCTGCCTAATTGCCTGCCTAATTAAATGCATAATTGCCTGCCTAATAATCTGCTTAATTGCCTGCCTATTACCTGCCTAATTCCCTGCCTAATTGCCTGCCTAATTATCTGCCTAATGGCATGCCTAATTAACTCCCTAATTGCCTGCTTAATTGGTGCCTGCCTAATTGCCTGCCTAATTGCCTGCCTAATTAAATGCCTAATTGCCAGCCTGTTTGCCTGCATAATTGCCTGCCTAACTGCCTGCCTATTTGCCTGCCTAATTGCCTGCCTAATTATCTTCCTAATGGCCTGCTTATTAACTGCCTAATTGCCTGCTTAATTGCTTGCCTGCCTAATTGCCTGCCTAATTGCTTGCCTAATTGCTTGCTTAATTAACTGCCCTATTACCTGCCTAATCGCCTAATTAATTGCTTGCCTAATTGCCTGCCTTATTATTTGCCTAATTGCCTGCCCAATTGCCTGCCTAATTGCCTGCCTATTGCTTGCATAATTAACTGCCAAATTGCCTGCCTAATAACTGCCTAATTGCCTGCCTAATTAACTGACTAATTGACTGCCTAATTACCTGCCAAATTAGCTGCTTAATTGCCTGCTAATTGCCTGCATTATTGCCTGCCTATTTAAATGCCTAATTGCCTGCCTAATTGCCAGCCTTAAATGAATGCCTAATTTCCTGCCTAATTAACTGCCTAATTGCCTGCCTAATTACCTGCCTAATTGCCTGCCTAATTACCTGCCTAATTGCCTGCTTAATTAATAGCCTAATTGCCTGCCTAATTGCCTGCCTAATTGCTTGCCTAATTGCCTGCCTAATTGCATGCCCAATTAATTGCTTAATTGCCTGCCTAATTGCCTGCCTAATTAACTGCCTAATTGCCTGCCTAATTAACTGACTAATTGCCTGCCTAATTGCTTGCCTAATTGCTTGCCTAATTGCCTGCCTAATTGCATGCCTTATTAATTGCCTAATTGCCTGCTAATTGCCTGCCTAATTAAATGCCTAATTGCCTGCCTAATAAACTGCCTAATTGCCTGCCTAATGAAATGCTTATTTGCCTGCCTAATTAACTTCTTAATTGCCTGCCTAATTGCCTGTCTAATTGCCTGCCTAATTGCCTGCCTTATTGCATGCTTAATAAATTGCCTAATTGCCTGCCTAATGCCTGTCTAATTAAATGCCTAATTGTCAGCCTAATTGCCTGCTTAATTGCTTGCTTTATTAATTGCCTAATTGCCTGCCTAATTGACTGCCTAATTAACTGCCTTATTGCCTGCCTAATTAAATAACTAATTGCCTGCCTAATTAACTACCTAATTAACTGCCTAATTACCTGCCAAATTAGCTGTAATTTCCTGCCTATTTTCCTAAATAATTGCCTGCCTAATAAACTGCCTAATGGCCTGCCTAATTGCCTGCTTAATTAATTGCCTAATTGCCTGGATAATTCCCTGCCTAATAAACTGCCTAATTGCCTGCCTAATTAACTGCCTAATTGCCTGCTTAATTTATTGCCTAATTGCCTGCCTAATCGCCTGCCTAATTAAATGCCTTATTGCCTGCCTAATTAATTGCCTTATTGCCTGCCTTATGGACTGCCTAATTGCCTGCTTAATTAATTGCCTAATTGCCTTTCTAATTTACTGCCTAATTGCCTGCCTAATTGCCTGCTTATTGCCAGCCTAATTGCCTGCCTAATTAAATGCCTAATTGCCTGCCTAATTACCTGCCTAATTGCCTGCCTAATTAACTGCCTAATTGCCTGCCTAATTAAATGCTAATTGCCTGCCTAATTAACTGCCTAATTGCCTGCGTAATTATCTTCCTAATGGCCTGCCTAATTAACTGCCTAATTGCCTGCTTAATTCCTTGCCTGCCTAATTGCCTGCTTAATTGCTTGCCTGCCTAATTGCCTGCTTAATTGCTTGCCTAATTGCTTGCTTAATTAACTGCCTTATTGCCTGCCTAATCGCCTAATTAATTGCTTGCCTAATTGCCTGCCTTATTATTTGCCTAATTGCCTGCCTAATTGCCTGCCTAATTGCCTGCCTAATTAACTGCCTAATTGCCTGCCTAATTAAATGCCTAATTGCCTGCCTAATTAACTGCCTAATTCCTGCCTAATTACCTGCCTAATTGCCTGCTTAATTAATTGCCTAATTGCCTGCCTAATTAACTGCCTTATTGCCTGCCTAATTAACTGCCTAATTGCCTGCCTATTAAAATGCCTAATTGCCTGCCTAATTGCCTGCCTAATTGCCTTCCTAATTAACTGCCTAATTGCCTGCCTAAATAAGTACCTATTTGCCTGCCTAATAGCCTGTCTAATAAAATGCTTAATTGCCTGCCTAATTATCTGCTAAATTGCCTGCCTAATTGCCTGCCTAATTGCCTGCCTAATTAAATGCCTAATTGCCTGCCTAATTACCTGCATAATTGCCTGCCTAACTGCCTGCCTATTTGCCTGCCTAATTGCCTGCTTAATTAACTGCCCAATTGCCTGCCTAATCAACTGACTAATCAACTGCCTTATTACCTGCCAAATTAGCTGCTTAATTGCTTGCCTAATTGCCTGCATAATTGCTTATCTAATTAACTGCCTAATGGCCTGCCTAATGGCCTGCCTAATTGCATGTTTAATTAATTGCCAAATCGCCTGCCTAATTAACTGCCTAACTGCCTGCCTAATTGCCTGCCTTATTGCCTGCTTAATTAATTGCATAATTGCCTGCTAATTGTCTGCCTAAATAACTGCCTAATTGCCTGCCTAATTAAATGCCTAATTAAATGCCTAATTGCCTGCCTAATTACCTGCCTAATTGCCTGCCTAACTGCCTGCCTATTTGCCTGCCTAATGGCCTGCCTAATTAACTGCCTAATTGCCTGCCTAATTGCCTGCCTAATTAAATGCCTAATTTAATGCCTAATGCCTAATTGCAAGCCTAAGTGCCTTCCTTATTGCCTGCTTTATTGCCTGCCTAATTGCCTGCTTAATTAATAGCCTAATTACCTGCCTAATTGCCTTCCTAATTAGTTGCCTAATTGCCTGCATAATAAATTTCCTTATTGCCTGCCTAATTAAATGCCTAATTGCTAGCTAATTGCCTGCTTAATTAATTGCCTAATTGCCTGCATAATTGCCTGCCCTAATTAACTGCCTAATGGCCTGCCTAATTGCCTGCCTAATTGCATGTTTAATTAATTGCCAAATTGCCTGCCTAATTAACTGCCTAACTGCCTGCCAAATTAACTGCCTAATTGCCTGCCTAATTGCCTGCTTAATTAATTGCATAATTGCCTGCTAATTGTCTGCCTAATTAACTACCTCATTGCCTGCATAATTGCCTGCCTAATTAACAGTCTAATTGCATTCCCTTTTAACTGCCTTATTGCCTGCCTTATTGCCTGCCTTATTATCTGCCTAATGGCCTGCCTAATTAACTGCCTAATTGCCTGCCTAATTGCCTGCCTAATTAAATGCCTAATTTAATGCCTAATTGCCTGCCTAATTGCAAGCCTAATTGCCTGCCTAATTGCCTGCTATTGCCTGCCTAATTGCCTGCTTAATTAATAGCCTAATTACCTGCCTAATTGCCTTCCTAATTAACTGCCTAATTGCCTGCTTAAATAAGTACCTAATTGCCTGCCTAATTAAATGCTTAATTGCCTGCATAATTATCTGCTTAATTGCCTGCATAATTGCCTGCCTAATAAACTGCCTAATTGCCTGCCTAATTGCCTGCCTAATTAAATGCCTAATTGCCTGCCTAATTACCTGCATAATTGCCTGCCTAACTGCCAGCCTATTTGCCTGCCTTATTGCCTGCTTAATTAATTGCCTAATTGCCTGGATAATTCCCTGCCTAATAAACTGCCTAATTGCCTGCCTAATTAACTGCCTAATTGCCTGCTTAATTTATTGCCTAATTGCCTGCCTAATTGCCTGCCTAATTAAATGCCTTATTGCCTGCCTAATTAATTGCCTTATTGCCTGCCTTATGGACTGCCTAATTGCCTGCTTAATTAATTGCCTAAATGCCTTTCTAATTTACTGCCTAATTGCCTGCCTAATTGCCTGCCTAATTGCCTGCTTATTGCCAGCCTAATTGCCTGCCTAATTAAATGCCTAATTGCCTGCCTAATTACCTGCATAATTGCCTGCCTAACTGCCTGCCTATTTGCCTGCCTATTTGCCTGCCTAATTAACTACCAAATTGTTTGCCTAATAACTTCCTAATTGTCTGCCTAATTAACTGCCTAATTAACTGCCTAATTGCCTGTCTAATTGCCTGCCTAATATACTGCCTAATTGCCTGCCTAATTATCTTCCTAATGGCCTGCCTAATTAACTGCCTAATTGCCTGCTTAATTGCTTGCCTGCCTAATTGCCTGCTTCATTGCTTGCCTGCCTAAAATGCCTGCTTAATTGCTTGCCTAATTGCTTGCTTAATTAACTGCCTTATTGCCTGCCTAATCGCCTAATTAATTGCTTGCCTAATTGCCTGCCTTATTATTTGCCTAATTGCCTGCCTAATTGCCTGCCTAATTAACTGCCTAATTGCCTGCCTAATTAACTGCCTAATTGCCTGCCTAATTAAATGCCTAATTGCCTGCCTAATTAACTGCCTAATTACCTGCCTAATTGCCTGCTTAATTAATTGCCTAATTGCCTGCCTAATTGCCTGCCTAGCTAACTGCCTTATTCCCTGCCTAATTAACTGCCTAATTGCCTGCCTATTAAAATGCCTAATTGCCTGCCTAATTGCCTGCCTAATTGCCTTCCTAATTAACTGCCTAATTGCCTGCCTAAATAAGTACCTAATTGCCTGCCTAATAAAATGCTTAATTGCCTGCCTAATTATCTGCTAAATTGCCTGCCTAATTGCCTGCCTAATTGCCTGTCTAATATAATGCCTAATTGCCTGCCTAATTACCTGCATAATTGCCTGCCTAACTGCCTGCCTATTTGCCTGCCTTATTGCCTGCATAATTAATTGCCTAATTGCCTGCCTAATTAACTGCCTAATTAACTGCCTAATTACCTGCCTAATTAGCTGCTTAATTGCTTGTCTAATTGCCTGCATAATTGCCTATCTAATTAAATGCCTAATTAACTGCCTAATTAACTGCCTAATTGCCTGCTTAATTAATTGCATAATTGTCTGCCTAATTAACTGCCTAATTGCCTGCATAATTGCCTGCCTAATTAACTGTCAAAATGCCTGCCTTATTAACTGCCTTATTGCCTGCCTAATTATCTGCCTAATGGCCTGCCTTATTAACTGCCTAATTGCCTGATTAATTGCTTGCCTGCCTAATTGCCTGCCTAATTAAATGCCTAATTGCTTGCCTGATTGCCTGCATTATTGCCTGCCTAACTGCCTGCCCAATTGCCTGCTTAATTAATTGCTTAATTGCCTGCCTAATTGCCTGCCTAATTGCCTGTCTAATTGCCTGCCTAATATACTGCCTAATTGCCTGCCTAATTATCTTCCTAATGGCCTGCTTAATTATTTGCCTAATTGCCTGCTTAATTGCTTGCCTGCCTAATTGCCTGCCTAATTGCTTGCTTAATTAACTGCCTTATTGCCTGCCTAATCGCCTATTTAATTGCTTGCCTAATTGCCTGCCTTATTATTTGCCTAATTGCCTGCCTATTGCCTGCATAATTAACTGCCAAATTGCCTGCCTAATAAGTGCCTAATTGCCTGCCTAATTGCCTGACTGAATTAACTGCCTAATTGACTGCCTAATTACCTGCCAAATTAGCTGCTTAATTGCCTGCCTAATTGCCTGCATAATTGCCTGCGTATTAAAATGCCTAATTGCCTGCCTAATTAACTGCCTAATTGCCTGCCTAATAAATGCCTTATTGCCTGCCTAATTGCCTGCCTAATTGCAGGCCTAATTAACTGCCTAATTACCTGCCTAATTATTTGCCAAATTCCCTGCCTAATTAACTGCATAATTGCCTGCCTAATTGCTTGCCTCATTGCCTGCCTAATTGCTTGCCTAATTGCCTGCCTAATTGCATGCTTAATTAATTGCCTAATTGCCTGCCTAATTGCTTGCCTAATACCCTGCCTAATTGCATGCCCAATTAATTGCCTAATTGCCTGCCTAATTAACTGCCTAATTGCCTGCCTAATTGCTTGCCTAATTGCCTGCCTAATTGCATGCTTAATTAATTGCCTAATTGCCTGCCTAATGGCCTGCCTAAGTAACTGCCTAATTGCCTGCTTAATTAACTGCCTAATTGCCTGCCTAATAAATGCCTAATTGCCTGCCTAATTAACTGCCTAATTAACTGCCTTATTGCCTGCTTAATTGCTTGCCTGCCTAATTGCCTGCCTAATAGCTTGCCTAATTGCTTGCTTAATTAACTGCCTTATTGCCTGCCTAATTGCCTAATTAATTGCTTGCCTAATTGCCTGCCTAATTTTTTGCCTAATTGCCTGCCTTAATTGCCTGCCTTATTTACTGCATAATTAACTGCCAAATTGCCTGCCTAATTAACTGCCTAATTGCCTGCCTAATAAATGCCTTATTGCCCACCTAATTGCTTGCCTAATTGCAGGCCTAATTAATTGCCTAATTAACTGCCTAATTACCTGCCTAATTGCCTGCCTAATTAAATGCCTTATGGCCTGCTTAATTGCCTGCTAATTGCCTGCCTAATTAAATGCCTAATTGCCTGCCTATTTAAATGCCTAATTGCCTTCCTAATTGACTGCCTAAATAAATGCCTTATTGCCTGCCTAATTAACTG
Source organism: Bacillus rossius redtenbacheri (assembly GCF_032445375.1). NCBI lineage: Eukaryota > Metazoa > Arthropoda > Insecta > Phasmatodea > Bacillidae > Bacillus > Bacillus rossius. The sequence goes on along the minus strand of NW_026962711.1, from coordinate 27,530 downwards.
CCTAATTGCCTGCCTAATTACCCGCCCAATTGCTTGCTTAATTAATTGCCTAATTGCCTGCCTAATTGCCTGCCTAATTAACTGCCTAATTGCCTGCCTAATTAACTGAATAATTGCCTGCCTAATTGCTTGCCTAATTGCCTGCCTAATTGCATGCCTTAAACATTGCCTTATTGCCTGCCTAATGGCCTGCCAAATTTACTGCCTAATTGCCTGCCTAATTAACTGCCTAATTGCCTGCCTAATAAATGCCTAATTGCCTGCCTAATTAACTGCTTAATTAACTGCCTAATTGCCTGCTTATTTGCTTGCCTGCCTAATTGCTTGCCTAATTGCTTGCTTAATTAACTGCCTTATTGCCTGCCTAATTGCCTAATTAATTGCTTGCCTAATTGCCTGCCTAATTATTTGCCTAATTGCCTGCCTAATTGCCTGCCTTATTTACTGCATAATTAACTGCCAAATTGCCTGCCTAATAACTGCCTAATTGCCTGCCTAATTAACAGCCTAATTAACTGCCTAATTACCTGCCAAATTAGCTGCTTAATTGCCTGCCTAATTAAATGCCTAATTGCCTGCCTAATTAACTGCTTATTGCCTGCCTTATTGCCTGCTTAATTAAATGCCTAATTGCCTGCCTAATTAACTGCCTAATTGCCTGCCTAATTAAATGCCTAATTGCCTGCCTAATTAAATGCTTAATTGCCTGCCTTATTAAATGCTTAATTGCCTGCCTAATTAACTGCTTAATTGCCTGCCTAATTGCCTGCCTAATTGCATGCTTAATTAATTGCCTAATTAACTGCTTAATTGCCTGCCTAATTGCCTGCCTAATAAATGCCTGATTGCCTGCCTAATTGGCTGCCTAATTGCAGGCCTAATTAACTGGCTAATTACATGCCTAATTGCCTGCCTAATGCCTGCCTAATTAAATGCCTAATTGTCAGCCTAATTGCCTGCCTAATTGCTAGCTTTATTAATTGCCTAATTGCCTGCCTAATTGACTGCCTAATTAACTGCCTTATTGCCTGCCTAAATAAATAACTAATTGCCTGCCTAATTAACTACTTAATTAACTGCCTAATTACCTGCCAAATTAGCTGTAATTTCCTGCCTATTTGCCTGCATAATTGCCTGCCTAATAAACTGTTTAATGGCCTGCCTAATTGCCTGCTTAATTAATTGCCTAATTGCCTGCCTAATTCCCTGCCTAAAAAACTGCCTAATTGCCTGCCTAATAAACTGCCTAATTGTCGCTTAATAGACTGCTTAATTTATTGCCTAATTGCCTGCCTAATTGCCTGCCTAATTAAATGCCTAATTGCCTGCCTAATTAATTGCCTTATTGCCTGCCTAATTAATTTCCTAATTGCCTGCTTAATTGCCTGCCTAATTGCCTGCCTAATTGCCTGCTTAATTAATTGCCTAAATACCTGCCTAATTGCCTTCATAATTAACGGCCTTCTTGCCTGCCTAAATAAGTACCTTATTGCCTGCCTAATTAAATGCCTAATTGAATGCCTAATTGAATGCCTAATTGCCTGCCTAATTGCCTGCCTAATTGCCTGCCTAATTGCCTGCCTTATTGCCTGCCTAATTGCCTGCTTAATTAATTGCCTATTTGTCTGCCTAATTGCCTGCCTAATTGTCTGCCTAATTAACTGCCTAATTGCCTGCCTAATTAACTGCCTAATTAACTGCTCAATTGCCTGCCTTATTGCCTGCCTAATAAACTGCCTAATTAAATGCCTAATTGCCTTCCTAATTGCCTGCTTAATTGCTTGCCTGCCTAATTAACTGCCTTATTGCCGACCTAATTGCCTGCCAAATTACCTGCATAATTGCCTGCCTAACTGCTTGCCAAATTAACTTACAAATTGTCTGCCTAATTAACTGCCTAATTGTTTGCCTAATTAACTGCCTAATTAAATGCCTAATTGCCTGTCTAATTGCCTGCCTAATATACTGCCTAATTGCCTGCCTAATTATCTTCCTAATGGCCTGCCTAATTAACTGCCTAATTGCCTGCTTAATTGCTTGCCTGCCTAATCGCCTGCTTAAGTGCTTGCCTAATTGCTTGCTTAATTAACTGCCTTATTGCCTGCCTAATCGCCTAATTAATTGCTTGCCTAATTGCCTGCCTTATTTTTAGCCTAATTTCCTGTCTAATTGCCTGCCTATTGCCTGCATAATTAACTGCCAAATTGCCTGCCTAATAACTGCCTAATTGCCTGCCTAATTAACTGCCTAATTGACTGCCTAATTACCTGCCAAATTAGCTGCTTAATTGCCTGCTTAATTAATTGCCTAATTGCCTGCCTAATTGCCTGCCTAATTAACTGCCTAATTGCCTGCTTAATTAACTGCCTTATTGCCTGCCTAATTAACTGCCTAATTGCCTGCCTTATAAATGCCTTATTGCCTGCCTAATTGCCTGCCTAATTGCAGGCCTAATTAACTGCCTAATACCTTCCTAATTAACTGCCAAATTCCCTTCCTAATTAACTGCCTAATTGCCTGTCTAATTGCCTGCCTAATATACTGCCTAATTGCCTGCCTAGTTATCTTCCTAATGGCTTGCCTAATTAACTGCCTAATTGCCTGCTTAATTACTTGCCTGCCTAATTGCCTGCCTAATTGCTTTCCTAATTGCTTGCTTAATTAACTGCCTTATTGCCTGCCTAATTGCCTAATTAATTGCTTGCATTATTGCCTGCCTAATTATTTGCCTAATTGACTGCCTAATTACCTGCCAAATTAGCTGCTTAATTGCCTGCCTAATTGCCAGCCTAATTGCCAGCCTAATTGCCTGCCTAATTGCAGGCCTAATTCACTGCCTAATTTTCTGCCTAATTAACTGCAAAATTCCCTGCCTTATTAACATCCTAATTGCCTGCCTTATTGCCTGCCTAATAAATGCCTTATTGCCTGCCTAATTGCCTGCCTAATTGCAGGCCTAATTAACTGCCTAATTACATGCCTAATTGCCAGCCTGATTGCCTGCCTGATTGCCTGCCTAATTGCCTGCCCAATTAATTGCCTTATTGCCTGCCTAATTGCCTGCCTAATTAACTGCCTAATTGCCTGCCTTATTGCCTGCCTAATTGCCTGCCCAATTAATTGCCTAATTGCCTGCCTAATTATCTGCTTAATTGCCTGCCTAATTGCCTGCCCAATTAATTGCCTTATTGCCTGCCTAATTGCCTGCCTAATTGCCTGCCTAATTAACTGCCTAATTGCCTGCCTAATTGCCTGCCTAATTAAATGCATAATTGCCTGCCTAATTATCTGCTTAATTGCCTGCCTAATTACCTGCCTAATTCCCTGCCTAATTGCCTGCCTAATTATCTGTATATGGCCTGCCTAATTAACTGCCTAATTGCCTGCTTAATTGGTGCCTGCCTAATTTCCTGCCTAATTGCCTGCCTAATAGAATGCCTAATTGCCTGCCTGATTGCCTGCCTGATTGCCTGCCTAATTAACTGCCAAATTCCCTGCCTAATTAACTGCCTAATTGCCTGTCTTATTGCCTGCCTAATATACTGCCTAATTGCCTGCCTAATTATCTTCCTAATGGCCTGCCTAATTAACTGCCTAATTGCCTGCTTAATTGCTTGCCTGCCTAATTGCCTGCCTAATTGCTTGCCTAATTGCTTGCTTAATTAACTGCCTTATTGCCTGCCTAATCGCCTAATTAATTGCTTGCCTAATTGCCTGCCTTAATATTTGCCTAATTGCCTGCCTAATTGCCTGCCTATTGCCTGCATAATTAACTGCCAAATTGCCTGCCTAATAACTGCCTAATTGCCTGCCTAATTAACTGCCTAATTGACTGCCTAATTACTTGCCAAATTAGCTGCTTAATTGCCTGCCTAATTGCCTGCATAATTGCCTTCCTATTTAAATGCCTAATTGCCTGCCTAAATAAATGCCTAATTGCCTGCCTAAGTAACTGCCTAATTGCCTGCCTAATTACCTGCCTAATTGCCTGCTTAATTAATTTACCTAATTGCCTGCCTAATTAAATGCCTAATTGCCAGCCTAATTAAATGCTTAATTGCCTGCCTAATAAACTGCTTAATTGCCTGCCTAATTGCCTGCCTAATTGCCTCCCTTATTGCATGCTTAATTAATTGCCTAACTGCCTGCCTAAATGCCTGCCTAATAAATGCCTTATTGCCTGCCTAATTGCCTGCCTAATTGCAGGCCTAATTAACTGCATAATTACATGCCTAATTGCCAGCCTAATGCCTGCCTAATTAACTGCCAAATTGCCTGCCTAATAACCGCCAAATTGCCTGCCTAATATCTGCCTAATTGACTGCTTAATTAATTACCTAATTGCCTGCCTAATTGCCTGCATAATTGCCTGCCTAATTGCCTGCCTAATTAACTGCCAAATTACCTGCGTAATTAACTGCCTTACTGCCTGCCTTATTAAATGCCTAATTACCTGCCAACTTAGCTGTTAATTTGCCTACCTAATTGCCTGCATAATTGCCTGCCTAATTAACTGCCTAATGGCCTGCCTAATTGCCTGCCTAATTAAATGCCTAATTGCCTGCCTAATTAATTGCCTTATTGCCTGCCTAATTGCCTGCCTAATTAACTGCCTAATTCCCTGCCTAATTCCCTGCCTAATTGCCTGCATAATTGCCTGCCTAATTGCCTGCCTAATTAAATGCCTAATTGCCTGCCTAATTAAATGCCTAATTGCCTGCCTAATTAAATGCCTAATTGCCTGCCTAATTAATTGCCTTATTGCCTGCCTAATTGCCTGCCTAATTAACTGCATAATTCCCTGCCTAATTAACTGCCTAATTGCCTGCCTAATTGCCTGCATAATTGCGTGCCTAATTAACTGCCTAATGGCCTGCATAATTGCCTGCCTAATTGCCTGCATAATTGCCTGCCTAATTAAATGCCTAATTGCCTGTTTGATTGCCTGCATAATTGCCTGCCTTACTGCCTGCCTATTTGCCTGCCTAATTGCCTGCTTAATTAACTGCCAAATTCCCTGCCTAATTAACTGCTTAATTGCCTGTCTAATTGCCTGCCTAATATACTGCCTAATTTCCTGCCTAATTATCTTCCTAATGGCCTGCCTAATTAACTGCCTAATTGCCTGCCTAATTGCTTGTTTTCCTAATTGCCTGCCTAATTGCTTGCCTAATTGCATGCTTAATTAACTGCCTTATTGCCTGCCTAATTGCCTAATTAATTGCTTGCCTAATTGCCTGCCTAATTATTTGCCTAATTGCCTGCATAATTGCCGACCTAAGTAACTGCCTAATAGCCTGCCTAATTGCCTGCCTTATTATTTGCCTAATTGCCTGCCTAATTGCCTGCCTATTGCCTGCATATTTAACTGACAAATTGCCTGCCTAATGACTGCCTAATTGCCTGCCTAATTAACTGCCTAATTGACTGCCTAATTACCTGCCAAATTAGCTGCTTAATTGACTGCCTAATTAACTGACTAATTGCCTGCCAAATTGCATGCCTAATTAATTGCCTAATTGCCTGCCTAATTAACTGCCTAATTGACTGCCTAATAAATGCCTTATTGCCTGCCTAATTGCCTGCCTAATTGCAGGCCTAACTAACTGCCTAATTACATGCCTAATTGCCTGCCTAATGCCTGCCTAATTAAATGCCTAATTGTCAGCCTAATTGCCTGCCTAATTGCTTGCTTTATTAATTGCCTAATTGCCTGCCTAATTGACTGCCTAATTTACTGCCTTATTGCCTTCCTAAATAAATAACTAATTGCCTGCCTAATTAACTGCCTAATTACCTGCCAAATTAGCTGTAATTTCCTGCCTATTTGCCTGCATAATTACCTGCCTAATAAACTTTTTATTGGCCTGCCTAATTGCCTGCTTAATTAATTGCCTAATTGCCTGCTAATTCCCTGCCTAATAAACTGCCTAATTGCCTGCCTAATTAACTGCCTAATTGCCTGCTTAATTGACTGCTTAATTTATTGCCTAATTGCCTGCCTAATTAAATGCCTAATTGCCTGCCTAATTAATTGCCTTATTGCCTGCCTAATTGCCTGCCTAATTGCCTGCCTAATTGCCTGCCTAATTAACTGCCTAATTGCCTGCTTAATTAAATGCCTAAATACCTGCCTAATTGCCTTCCTAATTAACGGCCTTATTGCCTGCCTAAATAAGTACCTTATTGCCTGCCTAATTAAATGCCTAATTGCCTGCCTAATTGCCTGCATAATTGCCTGCCTTATTGCCTGCCTAATTGCCTGCTTAATTAATTGCCTATTTGCCTGCCTAATTGCCTGCCTAATTGCCTGCCTAATTAACTGCCTAATTGCCTGCCTAATTAACTGCCTAATTAACTGCTCAATTGCCTGCCTTATTGCATGCCTAATAAACTGCCTAATTAAATGCCAAATTGCCTTCCTAATTGCCTGCTTAATTGCTTGCCTGCCTAATTAACTGCCTAATTGCCGACCTAATTGCCTGCCTAATTACCTGCATCGTTGCCTGCCTAACTGCCTGCCTAATTAACTGCCAAATTATCTGCCTAATTAACTTCCTAATTGTCTGCCTAATTAACTGCCTAATTAAATGCCTAATTGCCTGTCTAATTGCCTGCCTAATATACTGCCTAATTGCCTGCCTAATTATCTTCCTAATGGCCTGCCTAATTAACTGCCTAATTGCCTGCTTAATTGCTTGCCTGCCTAATTGCCTGCTTAATTGCTTGCCTAATTGCTTGCTTAATTAACTGCCTTATTGCCTGCCTAATCGCCTAATTAATTGCCTGCCTAATTGCCTGCCTTATTGCCTGCCTAATTGCCTGCTTAATTAATTGCCTATTTGCCTGCCTAATTGCCTGCCTAATTGCCTGCCTAATTAACTGCCTAATTGCCTGCCTAATTAACTGCCTAATTAACTGCTCAATTGCCTGCCTTATTGCATGCCTAATAAACTGCCTAATTAAATGCCAAATTGCCTTCCTAATTGCCTGCTTAATTGCTTGCCTGCCTAATTAACTGCCTAATTGCCGACCTAATTGCCTGCCTAATTACCTGCATCGTTGCCTGCCTAACTGCCTGCCTAATTAACTGCCAAATTATCTGCCTAATTAACTTCCTAATTGTCTGCCTAATTAACTGCCTAATTAAATGCCTAATTGCCTGTCTAATTGCCTGCCTAATATACTGCCTAATTGCCTGCCTATATATCTTCCTAATGGCCTGCCTAATTAACTGCCTAATTGCCTGCTTAATTGCTTGCCTGCCTAATTGCCTTCCTAATTGCCTGCTTAATTGCTTGCCTGCCTAATTAACTGCCTAATTGCCGACCTAATTGCCTGCCTAATTACCTGCATCGTTGCCTGCCTAACTGCCTGCCTAATTAACTGCCAAATTATCTGCCTAATTAACTTCCTAATTGTCTGCCTAATTAACTGCCTAATTAAATGCCTAATTGCCTGTCTAATTGCCTGCCTAATATACTGCCTAATTGCCTGCCTAATTATCTTCCTAATGGCCTGCCTAATTAACTGCCTAATTGCCTGCTTAATTGCTTGCCTGCCTAATTAACTGCCTAATTGCCGACCTAATTGCCTGCCTAATTACCTGCATCGTTGCCTGCCTAACTGCCTGCCTAATTAACTGCCAAATTATCTGCCTAATTAACTTCCTAATTGTCTGCCTAATTAACTGCCTAATTAAATGCCTAATTGCCTGTCTAATTGCCTGCCTAATATACTGCCTATTGCCTGCATAATTAACTGCCAAATTGCCTGCCTAATATCTGCCTAATTGCCTGCCTAATTAACTGCCTAATTGACTGCCTAATTACCTGCCAAATTAGCTGCTTAATTGCCTGCCTAATTGCCTGCATAATTGCCTGCCTATTTAAATACCTAATTGCCTGCCTAATTGCCTGCCTAATTAAATGCCTAATTGCCTGCCTAATTAACTGCTTAATTGCCTGCCTAATTAACTGCCTAATTACCTGCTTAATTACTTGCCTGCCTAATTGCCTGCCTAATTGCTTTCCTAATTGCTTGCTTAATTAACTGCCTTATTGCATGCCTAATTGCCTAATTAATTGCTTGCGTAATTGCCTGCCTAATTATTTGCCTAATTGACTGCCTAATTACCTGCCTAATTGCCTGCCTAATTGCCTGCCTTATTGCCTGCATAATTAACAGCTAAATTGTCTGCCTAATAACTGCCTAATTGCCTGCCTAATTACCTGCCAAATTAGCTGCTTAATTGCCTGCCTAATTGCCGGCATAATTGCCTGCCTAATTAAATGCCTAAAGGGCTGCCTAATTGCCTGCTTAATTGCCTGCCTAATTGACTGCCTAATTGACTGCCTAATTGCCTGCTTAATTAATTGCCTAATTGCCTGCCTAATTAACTGCGTAATTGCCTGCCTAATTAAATGCCTAATTGCCTGCCTAATTAAATGCTTAATTGCCTGCCTAATTGCCTGCCTAATTGCCTGCCTTTTGCATGCTTAATTAATTGCCTAATTGCCTGCCGAATTGCCTGCCTATTTAACTGCATAATTGCTTGCCTAATTGCCTGCCTAATTGCCTGCCTAATTGCTTGCTTTATAAATTGCCTAATTGCTTGCCTAATTGACTGCCTAATTAACTGCCTTATTGCCTGCCTTATTAAATAACTAATTGCCTGCCTAATTAACTACTTAATTAACTGCCTAATTACCTGCCAAATTAGCTGTAATTTCCTGCCTATTTGCCTGCATAATTGCCTGCCTAATAAACTGCCTAATGGCCTGCCTAATTGCCTGCTTAATTAATTGCCTAATTGCCTGCCTAATTGCCTTCCTAATAAACTGCCTTATTGCCTGCCTAAATAAGTACCTTATTGCATGCCTAATTAAATGCCTAATTGAATGCCTAATTGCCTGCCTAATTGCCTGCCTAATTGCCTGCCCAATTGTCTGCCTTATTGCCTGCCTAATATCCTGCTAAATTAATTGCCTATTTGCCTGCCTAATTGCATGCCCAATTGCCTGCCTAATTAACTGCCTTATTGCCTGCCTAATTAACTGCCTAATTACCTGCTCCTAATTGCCTGCTTAATTGCTTGCCTGCCTAATTGCCTGTCTAATTGCCTGCCTAATTGCCTTCCTAATTAATTGCCCAATTGCCTGCCTTATTGACAGCCTAATTGCCTGATTTATTAATTGCCTAATTGCCTTTCTAATTTACTGCCTAATTGCCTGCCTAATTGCCTGCTTATTGCCTGCCTAATTGCCTGCCTAATTAAATGCATAATTGGCTACCTAATTATCTTCTTAATTGCCTGCCTGATTGCCTTCCTAATTCCCGGCCCAATTGCCTGCCTAATTGCCTGCCTAATTAAATGCCTAATTGCCTGCCTAATTACCTGCATAATTGCCTGCCTAACTGCCTGCCTATTTGCCTGCCTAATTGCCTGCCTAATTAACTGCCAAATTGTCTGCCTAATTAACTGCCTAATTGTCTGCCTAATTAACTGCCTAATTACCTGCCGAATTGCCTGTCTAATTGCCTGCCTAATATACTGCCTAATTGCCTGCCTAATTATCTTTCTAATTGCCTGCCTAATTAACTGCCTAATTGCCTGTTAAGTTGCTTGCCTGCCTAATTGCCTTCTTAATTGCTTGCCTAATTGCTTGCTTAATTAACTGCCTTATTGCCTGCCTAATTGCCTAATTAGTTGCTTGCCTAATTGCCTGCCTTATTATTTGCATAATTGCCTGCCTAATTGCCTGCCTATTGCCTGCATAATTAACTGCCAAATTGCCTGCCTATTAACTGCCTAATTGCCTGCCTAATTAACTGCCTAATTAACAGCCTAATTACCTGCCAAATTAGCTGCTTAATTGCCTGCCTAATTGCTTGCATAATTGCCTGCCTATTTAAATGCCTAATTGCCTGCCTAATTGCCTGCCTAATTAAATGCCTAATTGCCTGCCTAATTAACTGCCTAATTGCCTGCCTAATTGCTTGCCTAATTGCCTGCTTTTTGCCTGCCTAATTGCCTGCCTAATTAAATGCATAATTGCCTGTCTAATAATCTTCTTAATTGCCTGCCTAATTGCCTGCCTAATTAACTGCCTAATTGCCTGCCTAATTAACTGCCTAATTGCCTGCCTAATTGCCTGCCTTATTGCCTGCTGTACACAAACGTGTACGTGATGAAACTAAGATTTTCCATTTTTAATTACTCAGAACGTTATTCCAGGACTTAATACAAGGGCGCCAGAGGTCATCAATAATTAAAAACAAAATAACACAAAAAAAACTTATTTTATTGTTTTAATCATAATGAGAAACCTTGAGTCATGGAAATAATAACCAAACAAACAAATATTAAATAAAGTCTATGGGAAGTCGTAGATAACCTGACTCTTGAATAAAATACAAAATAAATAAATTTCCTGAAATTGTTCACTGAGTAAAAGTTTTGGGGTTTTGCTCCGGCTTGCTCGAGCATGAAACGCCTAACCAAAAGAATTCTGGACTTGTGTACATATAGTTTGTGCCAATGTGAGTTAATTTGCTGTTAATCGCCGAAAGTCAATGTTCTACTAATTTTATAATAATCCAAAGTTTATATAATTATAGTTCGCGTATGTTGACGGTAAAATTTACGCCAATTTTAATATATAGCGATGATGCAGACCATACCTTAACTATAGATGCTTAATGTCGTTCGTAAAATACTTCGTCGCTCACGTGAATTGAATGCGATTATTCTGCATTCAATTACAGGGCGTCAATTAACATTGCCCAGTATTTTGACGTAATTTCCAGATCAATAACGCCGAAATTAGCATCGCCACGAACGAAATATTCCCAGAGGGAATACACTACCACACGCACTAAATGGCGTCATTTTCCACTCTTTTTCTTCTCTCTTGCCGAAATTAAATTGTTAATTGAAAAGGGCCAATCACGGCCGCGACACGTTAGCGTCCTTTTTAATGAAGCCAATGAAATGTCAATATCAATCAAGCATAGGCTCGTTAAAGCTGTTCCGAACGCCGCGCGATTATTTATTTTAGCAGTTGTCATGACGACACAGCACGAGATGCGCGCGCCGCCATGCGTGGAACAAAACAAAACACTGCCGAAAGTATCGGGAAGCGGTATTAACCTCGAACGTAAAACAATAATAAACAGTTTCATTTAGTCTGATAATACCGTAGTATTACAGTGCCGCTCCCGATATAAATTTATATTTCACTGTCCAAAAAGTTAAATTCAATTTAGATCGTTAAAACAAATAACTGGAACTGGTTACTTCACAAGTTGGCAACATTGCGATGAAAGTTGAAAAACGTTATTCTCTTGCCAAACGACACTACTCTTCGTAGGCTGGACAGTCGCACTGTTGTTTGTAAACATGATCTGTCTAAATGTTGTGGAGTATCAGTTACCTGATTAGGCGAAGCAAGGATGTAGAAGAAGGCTCACCAATCTCCATACATGGTAAGTGACAGCTGAGCAGAGAGGTCGACTGCGGTGTAAACCACAGTGCTGGGATGGCGGTTCAGCCAACAATACCCTGTTGTAGGCGATCGACGTCGTGAAGACTGCTGGACCAGTGTGCTGTTCATCGATGATCGCATCACCTGATGTCACCAATGACATCACGATGGATGCCGTGGTGTCGTGCTGATGCGGACCCACCGGGTCTGCGGCGTGTTCGCTGGGGTCGTACCAACTGGTACGAGCTGCTGAGTCAAATGTCCAACACATGACTCTACATGTGCCTTGGACTACTGCTGCTGCTGCTGCTGCTGCAGCTGCTGCAGCTGCATCAACTGCTGCAGACGGTGTCGAAGGGGACCGCAACAAAACTCGTTCAATTTGTCGGCAATCAGAAGACACACACACGTTAATCACACGTCCTATAACAGTTCTTATCACTTGCGCGATATGAATATACAGCGTCCTGTGATCGTGCCTCATGCTATCACTAACCCCTCTTCTTCTCTTGCTCCCCTACTCTAACATAAATTAAATGACTCGAGATTCCTCAAACTCATAAAATTAATAATTCATAACAACTTAATAATAAATATAAACATTAATTGAACACATAATAACTGTTAAATAATAAGGTAATGCATAAATAAACAGTATTTGCAACAATAACATTGCATAGTGTTTTTCAATAACAACAACAGGTTATTGTTTACCTTTATTGTAGGTGATGAATAAATAAAATATATTTTATGGATGTTATCAACATATCTTCACCTAGTAAATAATTACATTCAATTTCTTAATTGATATTTGTCAATAATATTAGGCTTTCAATAACATATTAGCATATTTAATATGCTTCTCACATATCATATGTGAATATTTTCCTTCATCACATGTTATACATTATTTACAAGAAGAGACATTATTTGCTTCTCAGCTATGAAATAATGGCAATAACCTCAAGATAAATATTATTGATTGAGTGCTAGTGTATAGTGTTTATGTTTTTAAAGCTGTTCATTAAAGACAATCTTTAAAATTCTTTATCTTTCATTTCTTCTTTTCTCAATATAAAGTGGAGTGTTTTTACATCCTATTCATAAGAGTGTGGATGAAGTTGATATCCACTTATAGTTTCGGGTGTCCTATGGGAACCCAATTAAAGTGCATTATTAACTACTAGACGATGAAGAAGCATAGGTAGGGGCAAGGCAGTAGCCTGGATCAAACTGTAAGTACTCATACCAACAAGTGTGTTCATTTAGTAGGATATTAGTCAACTCATCTTTAGGCCATTAATTATATGTAGTATTTAGTTGTGTGTTGCCTTAGTTATACATTGTAATATGCCACATAGTGTTTGTACACATCTTATGCCAAATATTATTTAAAACTCACGTGTATATCCATTGCTAATATGGTCGAACTCGACTAATAGGGTGATAATAACTGTGTCTCACCACAGTAACTGTACACACAGTACATAATATTTGGTATGTCTCTCTAGGACAATGTACCAAACCAACGCTCAGGCAACACATATGCTCCAAGCACAACTATCAGTTGGAATAAAATCATCAACTGACAAACACCCTAATTCTTCGAATATAAATTACCATATCGAAGCAATGAGGTACCTATACACCTGGATTACCTCTATCAACTCATGATATATATAATTAAATTTCCTTAGCAACATAAACAATACAATGGTTTTTAGCATAACACAAGTAATAATGGTACATATTTGGTGTTCTAATTCACCACAGGTGTTTTGTAAGGCCTAAGCTGACTCAAATTGTATTTCCCTACAATTTTTCCTGTATCAGGGTCCTGTAGAGTGTAGCAGTTACATTTCTCCACAGCTACTACTTTGTAGGGACCAGAGTACAATAAAAATAGTTTCTTCGCTAGATGAGCCCACTTGTTACTAGTTGGTGCTGTACGGCGTAGAACTAAGTCTCCTGCAGTGAATTTACTGATCCTAGATGCTGGCTTCCTTTTCTTCCTAAGGTCGGCTTCTCTTTTTAATTTGTCTCGTACCAGTTCTTCGGTTTCTTCCTCTATTCCTTCTCTGTTGTTAGCCCCTCCATGTCATGTTCAGGTGTGTCTCTTTCGGGTATAAGGTTGATGGTAATACCTACAACCTTACTGAGCATAATTATTTTGATGCTCCTCAATTACAGCTTGAGAGTAGCTGCAATTCGCAGTCTGCTGAGGCTGCGTTACTGTGCAGTTGGGTGGGATCGGCTGCTGCCGAGCAAAATATCCTCGCTGCATGGGATACGATGTGGTTGGAGGATGGTTGAGTGTAGAGAAACTCGCTGGTGATTGATTCACAGGAGCGGTGTCTGCTATAGGGGGATGCAACATATGCTGTTGCATATTGTTGGGCGGCTGACGGTTTGAGTAACTCCTGTACTCCCACCTGGGTGGCCTTCCATTTGGATCTTCAGGACGGTAATGCTTTCCCCACCACTGGTTTTGGTTGTGGGTGTAGGGTTTCTTCGGCTGGCGGTTTCCTTGATGTTGAGGTTGGAATTCCCTCCTGGTCTTCCACTTCCCTGTCCGGTACTGTTTCGCAGGCTGCCATGACGTGCAGTGGACGTTGGCCTTGCCGCCGTCGTTACCACGCTGCCAGGGTGTGTAGAGTGGTGCTGCCTTCTGATGTGCTGGCTTGAGGTCTTTCTCCACCTCACTATTGTTGTTCCTGGACAGCCGCTCCAGCCGGTCGAAAGCGAGGACCTGTTCGCGGAACTCTGTGATATTGTTGAAGCTACGCCCTGTCAAATGTACTTGGTACTTGATGGGTAGCTGGGAGGTCACCATCGCCATGAACTCAATATCACCCATCTCTGGTTCAAGGTAGCGCGTCCTCTCGAACATTTGAGACAAGTGTGTCTCCAGAGTTCTGTTCTTCTTGCTATCATACCGCTCGGTATGCAGACGTGCCCTCAGTGTTCCCTGTATTTTCACATTCCAAAACTGCTGTTTGAAATGGCTTTTGAATTCTTGGTAGGAAGTGATGGTACTTTATAATACCTCCCACCAGTAATACGCATGGTCTCTCAGTGCAGTTGCCATGCATTTCAGGCGTTCAGTATCACTTAGCCTGAACATGTCAGCGTATTCCTCGAAACGTCGAAGGAATCTCATTGGATTCTCTCCTTCATGAGCAGAGAACCTAGGCATCGCCTCTGACCATTGGCGTGCCGGGTGGTGCATCACTGCAACTGGGTCCAATGTGGTGTGTGTGTTAGCTGGGTTGGAGTGTGTGATTGGGAGCTCAGGTTGCTCAACCTGCGGTGAATCACAGCTACTGAGGATTTCATTGGCATTGGTGTTCAGGGCTGGGGCCAATGCTACATGGTGACTGGAGGTTCGAGTAAGATTGTCTACCCTCAACTGCAATACCTTCTCTTGTAGCTTGCCTACCTGCTGCTCTATGTCCATCGAAAACTCTGTCTGCCTTTTTACTAATGTGTCCACCTGCTCCCTCATGTCTGTGGTATGATTGATTACTACATTTTCAATCATGGTCTGGCATGTAGATTGTATATTTTCCAGACTACAGCTGTTCTGAGCAGCTTGCTCAGCCAATTGATTTAACCTGTCATTCAGCTGGCTAGTCTGGGTAGTTAACTCTGCTGCTAACCTAGTTGTTGTACTGCTACATTGTTGTTGTATTAGCTGCAACTGTGTCTCCGTGTAGTTCTCGTGTTCTGCCAACCGTACAGAAATAGCAGACACACTACTCTTAACTTCACTCATTTCCTTTTGAAGAGTGTTATTAATAGACTCCTTAGTGTCCCTGAGACCTTCCTCCAGCCTAGCATTCTGTTCTTGTTGTTGTTTGTCTAATTGCTGTCGAAGATTCTCCTCCAACCTATCACTAGTGCCCTGGAGACTCTCCTCTAACTTAGCACTAGTGCCCTGGAGACTCTCCTCTAACTTAGCACTCCTGGCACTTTGTTCCTGAAAACTAGCTTGCTGTTGTTGGTGGTTAGCTTTCACCTCCTGCCACATGCTTTGCAGCATGATGAGCAAGCTAGCACTTGTTTCATTACTTATTGCAGCTGGCAATAAAGGCAAAGGTGTGTGTGGTGTGGTGGTAGCTTGGGGTTGTGTCACATCTACTCTAGCCGCTCCAGCATGTGTTACTGGGGTAACAAAATCTGTGTTAGGTACTTGGCTAGGTGATGTGGGAACAGACACATCTACAGAGTGTGTAGACTCCACACTGCTGTCCCTGGAGCTGTCCTGACTGACACGTCTACTCCTTCCCCTAGTTTCCATATTTACTGTTTTAATTTACCACACAAAACACAATACAAATATGCACACTATCGGCCCCACAGTTCGTGCGCCAGAAAAATGTGTTTCTAATCTTATTCCCTTCTGTACACAAACGTGTACGTGATGAAACTAAGATTTTCCATTTTTAATTACTCAGAACGTTATTCCAGGACTTAATACAAGGGCGCCAGAGGTCATCAATAATTAAAAACAAAATAACACAAAAAAAACTTATTTTATTGTTTTAATCATAATGAGAAACCTTGAGTCATGGAAATAATAACCAAACAAACAAATATTAAATAAAGTCTATGGGATGTCGTAGATAACCTGACTCTTGAATAAAATACAAAATAAATAAATTTCCTGAAATTGTTCACTGAGTAAAAGTTTTGGGGTTTTGCTCCGGCTTGCTCGAGCATGAAACGCCTAACCAAAAGACTTCTGGACTTGTGTACATATAGTTTGTGCCAATGTGAGTTAATTTGCTGTTAATCGCCGAAAGTCAATGTTCTACTAATTTTATAATAATCCAAAGTTTATATAATTATAGTTCGCGTATGTTGACGGTAAAATTTACGCCAATTTTAATATATAGCGATGATGCAGACCATACCTTAACTATAGATGCTTAATGTCGTTCGTAAAATACTTCGTCGCTCACGTGAATTGAATGCGATTATTCTGCATTCAATTACAGGGCGTCAATTAACATTGCCCAGTATTTTGACGTAATTTCCAGATCAATAACGCCGAAATTAGCATCGCCGCGAACGAAATATTCCCAGAGGGAATACACTACCACACGCACTAAATGGCGTCATTTTCCACTCTTTTTCTTCTCTCTTGCCGAAATTAAATTGTTAATTGAAAAGGGCCAATCACGGCCGCGACACGTTAGCGTCCTTTTTAATGAAGCCAATGAAATGTCAATATCAATCAAGCATAGGCTCGTTAAAGCTGTTCCGAACGCCGCGCGATTATTTATTTTAGCAGTTGTCATGACGACACAGCACGAGATGCGCGCGCCGCCATGCGTGCAACAAAACAAAACACTGCCGAAAGTATCGGGAAGCGGTATTAACCTCGAAAGTAAAACAATAATAAACAGTTTCAGTTAGTCTGATAATACCGTAGTATTACACTGCCATATTGCCTGCTTAATTGCCTGCTTAATTAATTACCTAATTGCCTGCATAATTGCCTCCCTAATTGCCTGCCTAATTAACTGCCAAATTACCTGCGTAATTAACTGCCTTATTGCCTGCCTAATTAACTGCCTAATTACCTACCAACTAAGCTGCTTAATTGCCTGCATAATTGCCTGCCTAATTACCTGCCTAATGGCCTGCGTAATTGCCTGCCTAAATGCCTGCCTAATTAATTGCCTAATTGCCTGCTTAATTTGGGCCTGCCTAATTGCCTGCCTAATTAAATGCCTAATTGCCTTCCTATTTGCCTGCCTAATTGCCTGCCTAATTAACTGCCAAATTCCCTGCCTAATTAACTGCCTAATTGCCTGTCTTATTGCCTGCCTAATAAACTGCCAAAATTGCCTGCCTAATTATCTTCCTAATGGCCTGCTTATTAACTGCCTAATTACCTGCTTAATTGCTTGCCTGCCTAATTGCCTGCCTAATTGCTTGCCTAATTGCTTGCTTAATTACTGCCCTATTACCTGCCTAATCGCCTAATTAATTGCTTGCCTAATTGCCTGCCTTATTATTTGCCTTTGCTTGCCTAATTGCCTGCCTAATTGCTTGCCTAATTGCCTGCCTTATTATTTGCCTAATTGCCTGCCTAATTGCCTGCCTAATTGCCTGCCTATATCCTGCATAATTAACTGCCAAATTGCCTGCCTTATAACATCCTAATTGCCTGCCTAATTAACTGCCTAATTGCCAGCCTAATGCCTGCCTAATTAAATGCCTAATTGTCAGCCTAATTGCCTGCCTAATTGCTTGCTTTATAAATTGCGTAATTGCTTAACTAATTGACTGCCTAATTAACTGCCTTATTGCCTGCCTAATTAAATAACTAATTGCCTGCCTAATTAACTACTTAATTTACTGTTTAATTACCTGCCAAATTAGCTGTAATTTCCTGCCTATTTGCCTGCCTAATTGCCTGTTTAATTAATTGCCAAATTGCCTGCCTAATTAACTGCCTAACTGCCTGCCTAATTAACTGCCTAATTGCCTGCCTAATTGCCTGCTTAATTAATTGCATAATTGCCTGCTAATTGTCTGCCTAATTAACTGCCTAATTGCCTGCATAATTGCCTGCCTAATTAACTGTCTAATTGCATTCCCTTTTAACTGCCTTATTGCCTGCCTTATTATCTGCCTAATGGCCTGCCTAATTAACTGCCTAATTGCCTGCATAATTGCCTGCCTAATTAACTGTCTAATTGCATTCCCTTTTAACTGCCTTATTGCCTGCCTTATTATCTGCCTAATGGCCTGCCTAATTAACTGCCTAATTGCCTGCCTAATTGCCTGCCTAATTGCCTGCCTAATTAAATGCCTAATTTAATGCCTAATTGCCTGCCTAATTGCAAGCCTAATTGCCTGCCTAATTGCCTGCTTTATTGCCTGCCTAATTGCCTGCTTAATTAATAGCCTAATTACCTGCCTAATTGCCTACCTAATTAACTGCCAAATTGCCTGCTTAAATAAGTACCTAATTGCCTGCCTAATTGCCTGCCTAATTGCTTGCCTAATAATATGCTTAATTGCCTGCATAATTATCTGCTTAATTGCCTGCATAATTGCCTGCCTAATTGCCTGCATAATTGCCTGCCTAATTGCCTGCCTAATTAAATGCATAATTGCCTGCCTAATTTAATACCTAATTGCCTGCCTAATTGCCTGCCTAATTAAATGCATAATTGCCTGCCTAATTAACTGCTTAATTGCCTGCCTAATTGCCTGCCTAATTGTCTGCCTAATAAATGCCTGATTGCCTGCCTAATTGACTGCCTAATTGCAGGCCTAATTAACTGCCTAATTACATGCCTAATTGCCTGCCTAATTCCTGCCTAATTAAATGCCTAATTGTCAGCCTAATTGCCTGCCTAATTGCTAGCTTTATTAATTGCCTAATTGCCTGCCTAATTGACTGCCTAATTAACTGCCTTATTGCCTGCCTAAATAAATAACTAATTGCCTGCCTAATTAACTACTTAATTAACTGCCTAATTACCTGCCAAATTAGCTGCAATTTCCTGCCTATTTGCCTGCATAATTGCCTGCCTAATAAACTGTTTAATGGCCTGCCTAATTGCCTGCTTAATTAATTGCCTAATTGCCTGCCTAATTCCCTGCCTAATAAACTGCCTAATTGCCTGCCTAATAAACTGCCTAATTGCCTGCTTAATAGACTGCTTAATTTATTGCCTAATTGCCTGCCTAATTGCCTGCCTAATTAAATGCCTAATTGCCTGCCTAATTAATTGCCTTATTGCCTGCCTAATTAATTTCCTAATTGCCTGCCTAATTGCCTGCCTAATTAACTGCCTAATTGCCTGCCTAATTGCCTGCTTAATTAATTGCCTAAATACCTGCCTAATTGCCTTCATAATTAACGGCCTTCTTGCCTGCCTAAATAAGTACCTTATTGCCTGCCTAATTAAATGCCTAATTGAATGCCTAATTGAATGCCTAATTGCCTGCCTAATTGCCTGCCTAATTGCCTGCCTAATTGCCTGCCTTATTGCCTGCCTAATTGCCTGCTTAATTAATTGCCTAATTGCCTGCCTAATTGTCTGCCTAATTAACTGCCTAATTGCCTGCCTAATTAACTGCCTAATTAACTGCTCAATTGCCTGCCTTATTGCCTGCCTAATAAACTGCCTAATTAAATGCCTAATTGCCTTCCTAATTGCCTGCTTAATTGCTTGCCTGCCTAATTAACTGCCTTATTGCCGACCTAATTGCCTGCCTAATTACCTGCATAATTGCCTGCCTAACTGCTTGCCTAATTAACTGACAAATTGTCTGCCTAATTAACTGCCTAATTGTCTGCCTAATTAACTGCCTAATTAAATGCCTAATTGCCTGTCTAATTGCCTGCCTAATATACTGCATAATTGCCTGACTAATTATCTTCCTAATGGCCTGCCTAATTAACTGCCTAATTGCCTGCTTAATTGCTTTCCTGCCTAATTGCCTGCCTAATTGCCTGCCTATTGCCTGCATAATTAACTGCCAAATTGCCTGCCTAATAACTGCCTAATTGCCTGCCTAATTAACTGCCTAATTGACTGCCTAATTACCTGCCAAATTAGCTGCTTAATTGCCTGCCTATTTAAATACCTAATTGCCTGCCTAATTGCCTGCCTAATTGCCTGCCTAATAAAATGCCTTATTGCCTGCCTAATTAACTGCATAATTGCCTGCCTAATTACCTGCCTAATTGCCTGCTTAATTAATTGCCTAATTGCCAGCCTAATTGCCAGCCTAATTGCCTGCCTAATTGCAGGCCTAATTCACTGCCTAATTACCTGCCTAATTAACTGCAAAATTCCCTGCCTTATTAACATCCTAATTGCTTGCCTTATTGCCTGCCTAATAAATGCCTTATTGCCTGCCTAATTGCCTGCCTAATTGCAGGCCTAATTAACTGCCTAATTACATGCCTAATTGCCAGCCTGATTGCCTGCCTGATTGCCTGCCTAATTGCCTGCCCAATTAATTGCCTTATTGCCTGCCTAATTGCCTGCCTAATTAACTGCCTAATTGCCTGCATAATTGCCTGCCTAATTGCCTGCCCAATTAATTGCCTTATTGCCTGCCTAATTGCCTGCCTAATTAACTGCCTAATTGCCTGCCTAATTGCCTGCCTAATTAAATGCATAATTGCCTGCCTAATTATCTGCTTAATTGCCTGCCTAATTGCCTGCCCAATTAATTGCCTTATTGCCTGCCTAATTGCCTGCCTAATTAACTGCCTAATTGCCTGCCTAATTGCCTGCCTAATTAAATGCATAATTGCATGCCTAATTATCTGCTTAATTGCCTGCGTAATTACCTGCCTAATTCCCTGCCTAATTGCCTGCCTAATTATCTGTATATGGCCTGCCTAATTAACTGCCTAATTGCCTGCTTAATTGGTGCCTGCCTAATTTCCTGCCTAATTGCCTGCCTAATAGAATGCCTAATTGCCTGCCTGATTGCCTGCCTGATTGCCTGCCTTATTAACTGCCAAATTCCCTTCCTAATTAACTGCCTAATTGCCTGTCTAATTGCCTGCCTAATATACTGCCTAATTGCCTGCCTAGTTATCTTCCTAATGGCTTGCCTAATTAACTGCCTAATTGCCTGCTTAATTACTTGCCTGCCTAATTGCCTGCCTAATTGCTTTCCTAATTGCTTGCTTAATTAACTGCCTTATTGCCTGCCTAATTGCCTAATTAATTGCTTGCATTATTGCCTGCCTAATTATTTGCCTAATTGACTGCCTAATTACCTGCCAAATTAGCTGCTTAATTGCCTGCCTAATTGCCAGCCTAATTGCCAGCCTAATTGCCTGCCTAATTGCAGGCCTAATTCACTGCCTAATTACCTGCCTAATTAACTGCAAAATTCCCTGCCTTATTAACATCCTAATTGCCTGCCTTATTGCCTGCCTAATAAATGCCTTATTGCCTGCCTAATTGCCTGCCTAATTGCAGGCCTAATTAACTGCCTAATTACATGCCTAATTGCCAGCCTGATTGCCTGCCTGATTGCCTGCCTAATTGCCTGCCCAATTAATTGCCTTATTGCCTGCCTAATTGCCTGCCTAATTAACTGCCTAATTGCCTGCATAATTGCCTGCCTAATTGCCTGCCCAATTAATTGCCTTATTGCCTGCCTAATTGCCTGCCTAATTAACTGCCTAATTGCCTGCCTAATTGCCTGCCTAATTAAATGCATAATTGCCTGCCTAATTATCTGCTTAATTGCCTGCCTAATTGCCTGCCCAATTAATTGCCTTATTGCCTGCCTAATTGCCTGCCTAATTAACTGCCTAATTGCCTGCCTAATTGCCTGCCTAATTAAATGCATAATTGCATGCCTAATTATCTGCTTAATTGCCTGCCTAATTACCTGCCTAATTCCCTGCCTAATTGCCTGCCTAATTATCTGTATATGGCCTGCCTAATTAACTGCCTAATTGCCTGCTTAATTGGTGCCTGCCTAATTTCCTGCCTAATTGCCTGCCTAATAGAATGCCTAATTGCCTGCCTGATTGCCTGCCTGATTGCCTGCCTTATTAACTGCCAAATTCCCTGCCTAATTAACTGCCTAATTGCCTGTCTTATTGCCTGCCTAATATACTGCCTAATTGCCTGCCTAATTATCTTCCTAATGGCCTGCCTAATTAACTGCCTAATTGCCTGCTTAATTGCTTGCCTGCCTAATTGTTTGCCTAATTAACTGCCTAATTGCCTGCCTAATTAAATGCCTAATTGCCACCCTAATTAAATGCTTAATTGCCTGCCTAATAAACTGCTTAATTGCCTGCCTAATTGCCTCCCTTATTGCATGCTTAATTAATTGCCTAATTGCCTGCCTAAATGCCTGCCTAATAAATGCCTAATTGCCTGCATGATTGCCTGCCTATTTAAATACCTAATTGCCTGCCTAATTGCCTGCCTAATTGCCTGCCTAATTAAATGCCTAATTGCCTGCCTAATTAACTGCTTAATTGCCTGCTTAATTAACTGCCTAATTGCCTGCTTAATTACTTGCCTGCCTAATTGCCTGCCTAATTGCTTTCCTAATTGCTTGCTTAATTAACTGCCTTATTGCCTGCCTAATTGCCTAATTAATTGCTTGCGTAATTGCCTGCCTAATTATTTGCCTAATTGACTGCCTAATTACCTGCCTAATTGCCTGCCTAATTGCCTGCCTTATTGCCTGCATAATTAACAGCCAAATTGCCTGCCTAATAACTGCCTAATTGCCTGCCTAATTACCTGCCAAATTAGCTGCTTAATTGCCTGCCTAATTGACTGCCTAATTGACTGCCTAATTGCCTGCTTAATTAATTGCCTAATTGCCTGCCTAATTAACTGCGTAATTGCCTGCCTAATTAAATGCCTAATTGCCTGTCTAATTAAATGCTTAATTGCCTGCCTAATTGCCTGCCTTTTGCATGCTTAATTAATTGCCTAATTGCCTGCCGAATTGCCTGCCTATTTAACTGCATAATTGCTTGCCTAATTGCCTGCCTAATTGCCTGCCTAATTGCTTGCTTTATAAATTGCCTAATTGCTTGCCTAATTGACTGCCTAATTAACTGCCTTATTGCCTGCCTTATTAAATAACTAATTGCCTGCCTAATTAACTACTTAATTAACTGCCTAATTACCTGCTAAATTAGCTGTAATTTCCTGCCTATTTGCCTGCATAATTGCCTGCCTAATAAACTGCCTAATGGCCTGCCTAATTGCCTGCTTAATTAATTGCCTAATTGCCTGCCTAATTGCCTTCCTAATAAACTGCCTTATTGCCTGCCTAAATAAGTACCTTATTGCATGCCTAATTAAATGCCTAATTGAATGCCTAATTGCCTGCCTAATTGCCTGCCTAATTGTCTGCCTTATTGCCTGCCTAATATCCTGCTTAATTAATTGCCTATTTGCCTGCCTAATTGCCTGCCCAATTGCCTGCCTAATTAACTGCCTTATTGCCTGCCTAATTAACTGCCTAATTACCTGCTCTTAATTGCCTGCTTAATTGCTTGCCTGCCTAATTGCCTGTCTAATTGCCTGCCTAATTGCCTTCCTAATTAATTGCCCAATTGCCTGCCTTATTGACTGCCTAATTGCCTGCTTTATTAATTGCCTAATTGCCTTTCTAATTTACTGCCTAATTGCCTGCCTAATTGCCTGCTTATTGCCTGCCTAATTGCCTGCCTAATTAAATGCATAATTGGCTACCTAATTATCTTCTTAATTGCCTGCCTGATTGCCTGCCTAATTCCCGGCCCAATTGCCTGCCTAATTGCCTGCCTAATTAAATGCCTAATTGCCTGCCTAATTACCTGCATAATTGCCTGCCTAACTGCCTGCCTATTTGCCTGCCTAATGGCCTGCCTAATTAACTGCCAAATTGTCTGCCTAATTAACTGCCTAATTGTCTGCCTAATTAACTGCCTAATTAACTGCCGAATTGCCTGTCTAATTGCCTGCCTAATATACTGCCTAATTGCCTGCCTAATTATCTTTCTAATGGCCTGCCTAATTAACTGCCTAATTGCCTGTTAAATTGCTTGCCTGCCAAATTGCCTTCTTAATTGCTTGCCTAATTGCTTGCTTAATTAACTGCCTTATTGCCTGCCTAATTGCCTAATTAGTTGCTTGCCTAATTGCCTGCCTTATTATTTGCATAATTGCCTGCCTAATTGCCTGCCTATTGCCTGCATAATTAACTGCCAAATTGCCTGCCTATTAACTGCGTAATTGCCTGCCTAATTAACTGCCTAATTAACAGCCTAATTACCTGCCAAATTAGCTGCTTAATTGCCTGCCTAATTGCTTGCATAATTGCCTGCCTATTTAAATGCCTAATTGCCTGCCTAATTAAATGCCTAATTGCCTGCCTAATTAACTGCCTAATTGCCTGCTTAATTGACTGCTTAATTTATTGCCTAATTGCCTGCCTAATTAAATGCCTAATTGCCTGCCTAATTAACTGTCAAATTCCCTGCCTAATTAACTGCCTAATTGCCTGTCTAATTGCCTGCCTAATATACTGCCTAATTGTCTTCCTAATTATCTTCCTAATGGCCTGCCTAATTAACTGCCTAAATGCCTGCTTAATTGCTTGCCTGCCTAATTGCTTGCCTAATTGCTTGCTTAATTAACTGCCTTATTGCCTGCCTAATCGCCTAATTAATTGCTTGCCTAATTGCCTGCCTTACTATTGCCTAATTGCCTGCCTAATTGCCTGCCTATTGCCTGCATAATTAACTGCCAAATTGCCTGCCTAATAACCGCCTAATTGCCTGCCTAATATCTGCCTAATTGACTGCTTAATTAATTACCTAATTGCCTGCCTAATTGCCTGCATAATTGCCTGCCTAATTGCCTGCCTAATTAACTGCCAAATTACCTGCGTAATTAACTGCCTTACTGCCTGCCTTATTAAATGCCTAATTACCTGCCAACTTAGCTGTTAATTTGCCTACCTAATTGCCTGCATAATTGCCTGCCTAATTAACTGCCTAATGGCCTGCCTAATTGCCTGCCTAATTAAATGCCTAATTGCCTGCCTAATTAAATGCCTAATTGCCTGCCTAATTAAATGCCTAATTGCCTGCCTAATTAAATGCCTAATTGCCTGCCTAATTAATTGCCTTATTGCCTGCCTAATTGCCTGCCTAATTAACTGCCTAATTCCCTGCCTAATTCCCTGCCTAATTGCCTGCATAATTGCCTGCCTAATTGCCTGCCTAATTAAATGCCTAATTGCCTGCCTAATTAAATGCCTAATTGCCTGCCTAATTAATTGCCTTATTGCCTGCCTAATTGCCTGCCTAATTAACTGCATAATTCCCTGCCTAATTAACTGCCTAATTAACTGCCTAATTGCCTGCATAATTGCGTGCCTAATTAACTGCCTAATGGCCTGCATAATTGCCTGCCTAATTGCCTGCATAATTGCCTGCCTAATTAAATGCCTAATTGCCTGTTTGATTGCCTGCATAATTGCCTGCCTTACTGCCTGCCTATTTGCCTGCCTAATTGCCTGCTTAATTAACTGCCAAATTCCCTGCCTAATTAACTGCTTAATTGCCTGTCTAATTGCCTGCCTAATATACTGCCTAATTTCCTGCCTAATTATCTTCCTAATGGCCTGCCTAATTAACTGCCTAATTGCCTGCCTAATTGCTTGCTTTCCTAATTGCCTGCCTAATTGCTTGCCTAATTGCATGCTTAATTAACTGCCTTATTGCCTGCCTAATTGCCTAATTAATTGCTTGCCTAATTGCCTGCCTAATTATTTGCCTAATTGCCTGCATAATTGCCGACCTAAGTAACTGCCTAATGGCCTGCCTAATTGCCTGCCTTATTATTTGCCTAATTGCCTGCCTAATTGCCTGCCTATTGCCTGCATATTTAACTGACAAATTGCCTGCCTAATGACTGCCTAATTGCCTGCCTAATTAACTGCCTAATTGACTGCCTAATTACCTGCCAAATTAGCTGCTTAATTGACTGCCTAATTAACTGACTAATTGCCTGCCAAATTGCATGCTTAATTAATTGCCTAATTGCCTGCCTATTTAACTGCCTAATTGACTGCCTAATAAATGCCTTATTGCCTGCCTAATTGCCTGCCTAATTGCAGGCCTAACTAACTGCCTAATTACATGCCTAATTGCCTGCCTAATGCCTGCCTAATTAAATGCCTAATTGTCAGCCTAATTGCCTGCCTAATTGCTTGCTTTATTAATTGCCTAATTGCCTGCCTAATTGACTGCCTAATTTACTGCCTTATTGCCTTCCTAAATAAATAACTAATTGCCTGCCTAATTAACTGCCTAATTACCTGCCAAATTAGCTGTAATTTCCTGCCTATTTGCCTGCATAATTACCTGCCTAATAAACTTTTTATTGGCCTGCCTAATTGCCTGCTTAATTTATTGCCTAATTGCCTGCTAATTCCCTGCCTAATAAACTGCCTAATTGCCTGCCTAATTAACTGCCTAATTGCCTGCTTAATTGACTGCTTAATTTATTGCCTAATTGCCTGCCTAATTAAATGCCTAATTGCCTGCCTAATTAATTGCCTTATTGCCTGCCTAATTGCCTGCCTAATTGCCTGCCTAATTGCCTGCCTAATTAACTGCCTAATTGCCTGCTTAATTAAATGCCTAAATACCTGCCTAATTGCCTTCCTAATTAACGGCCTTATTGCCTGCCTAAATAAGTACCTTATTGCCTGCCTAATTAAATGCCTAATTGCCTGCCTAATTGCCTGCCTAATTGCCTGCCTTATTGCCTGCCTAATTGCCTGCTTAATTAATTGCCTATTTGCCTGCCTAATTGCCTGCCTAATTGCCTGCCTAATTGCCTGCCTAATTAACTGCCTAATTGCCTGCCTAATTAACTGCCTAATTAACTGCTCAATTGCCTGCCTTATTGCATGCCTAATAAACTGCCTAATTAAATGCCAAATTGCCTTCCTAATTGCCTGCTTAATTGCTTGCCTGCCTAATTAACTGCCTAATTGCCGACCTAATTGCCTGCCTAATTACCTGCATCGTTGCCTGCCTAACTGCCTGCCTAATTAACTGCCAAATTATCTGCCTAATTAACTTCCTAATTGTCTGCCTAATTAACTGCCTAATTTAATGCCTAATTGCCTGTCTAATTGCCTGCCTAATATACTGCCTAATTGCCTGCCTAATTATCTTCCTAATGGCCTGCCTAATTAACTGCCTAATTGCCTGCTTAATTGCTTGCCTGCCTAATTGCCTGCTTAATTGCTTGCCTAATTGCTTGCTTAATTAACTGCCTTATTGCCTGCCTAATCGCCTAATTAATTGCTTGCCTAATTGCCTGCCTTATTATTTGCATTATTGCCTGCCTAATTGCCTGCCTATTGCCTGCATAATTAACTGCCAAATTGCCTGCCTAATAACTGCCTAATTGCCTGCCTAATTAACTGCCTAATTGACTGCCTAATTACCTGCCAAATTAGCTGCTTAATTGCCTGCCTAATTGCCTGCATGATTGCCTGCCTATT